>NW_027526422.1:153281338-153475843 GCF_048455015.1 Haemaphysalis longicornis
AATAATTAGTTCGTTGTATATGCTAATGGGGTTGATCATGTGGTTCCAAGGACATTATTTCTCAGTGCTGTGAGTAATTCTAACCGAAGGACCGTTCATCATGTTGAGATTTATCTTATACAGAAGCATTAGGGTGTGATATTCGATACGTCCTTAAGGGTATCATATTGAGCATTTTGTGTGGAAATTTAACACATTCTTGACTAGGCATCAGACGTGTTTCGGAAAATTTCGATCGGCGCAAGAGGGGTGCGGTATGTTAATTCCTGTACACTGATGCGTATGCAGTTTGGGAATGTAGTAGACTATGATACAGTATAATCATACTTTTAAGAGTTAGCACAAGGCGTAATTTACAAAACTAAATTTTTTTCTGTCAATCCTACTTGCGATTTCTTCGACATACTTGTGCCATAAAAGTTTATGGTCTAAGGTAAGATTGTCAAGCTTCATGGCTGCACTATTTCGTAGGGGACCATTGCTCGCTTATTGTTTTTTTAAGTTCGTAACGAGCTTGTTGTAGTTGAGCCATTGGGCCAAGTTGGCGAAGACGCCATTACCTTTTAAGCAGTCGACCAGAAGAGGCGGAGAAGATAGCCATCGCCGTGGCCATCTCGGATCAGGACTGCAGACCGCCCTAAGCGACTCGAGACAACCCTTAAGGAACTTTGCCAAGGTGATGATCGCGCCGTCGGCGATCCGCATACACCAATAAGCAAGAAAGGACAACAACGTCCGAATCAAGTGGCTTCCGCCGCACGCAGCAAAGGCGTCGGAGAGAAACAAGAACCACAACGAGACGGCACACGCCGCGGCGCGAGCACTAACGAACCGCGACCGCAGCGGCTGTCGATCGCTGTGGTTCAGCACCAATGACCCCATGGTGAAACAACGAGATGGCGAAGTCCTTCGGACTGAGCCGCAGGCTTGTGTGACCTCCGTGTGAAGGTCTGGACAGAGCTCAGGCTGTTTTGTTCCGACAACTCAGGCGGGCACCTTACCTAGTCCAGCGTTACTAAACAGGATGTCCCCCGAGACACACCAGAGCGACAAGTGTGCGGCCTGCCGCCGGGAGACGGCAACCTTCACGCACATGTTGTGGACGGTACCAAGAATCCCAGCGAAGCAAGGTCAGGAAGCATACCATCGCGACTGGAAGCAGCGACGAAGAGCGAAAACCAAGGACAACTTTGGGCCGTCCAGCAGGCCCTCGAGGCATTGGCCAGGCAGGGGCCCCACGAACCGGCAACGGCAAACAAGGATCAAGTCCGGGTGCCTGCTCCGAGGACGACGCCCAGTCGACGTGCACGCGCGCGTACTGCAGGCACCAATAAAGTTTTTCCGATCCACAATATTGAGGTCTGATTCATTTCTGGCTGTCAGGGAAATCGAAGTGTCATCGGCGTACATAACAAATTGTTCTACATGCGAAGAAAAATCATTGACATACACATAACATAAGCAAGGGCTCGGAATTGACCCCCGTGTCACGCCGTTAGTTGTGGTTAGCCATTGTGATGACGCATCATTGACGAAGACCTAGTGCTCGCTATTTATCAGGTAACTTTTATCACTTCGAGCGGTGTTCCACGCATACCATATTTTTGCAATTTTGTCGATTATTATACGTTGTGGTTTATCACTTCGGACGCCTTCGTCAAATCTATGAACATAGTCATCGTATGTAACTGGTTCTCAAAACTTTGTTGCGTTTGTACCATTGTTAAGTAGAGCCAGGAGCGAGCCCTGCGGGATATGTGAGAGTAAAAAGGAAGAACAGCCTGTTTAGTGTCCCCACATCCGACGAGACGAAAGGAAATATTGTGATATCATTACGGACAAATGTCTTTATTGACACGAGATCCAGAAGTAGAGGAGGGCTGGATACGAACTGTAGTGTTTACAACAAGACGGTCGCTTACAGCTGGTATTTTCCTTGTTCTTTTCACCTCCGCTGCTGTATACCGTAGGAGAACGGCTTTTATGTTGACTTCTAGTTGCCTCCCTGCACGCCACTGGGCTACGTATCCAGCGTGGACAAAACGAGCCAGGGCTTCGAGTCAGGGAATCTGAAGTGCAAGCGTGTGATGCGGTCACGCGAGAAACCAGTACCAGTACAAATAAATGCGAAAAAAGGTAAAGCGTAACGTGCGAAATGGGAGAGCGAGAGAGCGAGAGAGCGAGAGAGAGAGAGAGAGAGAGAGAGAGAGAGAGAGAGCTCTTTATTAGATGAAAGCAGAGAGGTTTGCCGGCATGTTCGCGCCTGCATGCTACTCTGCGGGGATGTGGAGAAGGGAGTAAAGGCCCTAAAAGAAGTAGGACAGAAGAAAGAGGGGAAAAGAAGAGATTAAAAGAAAAAGTGAACACGAAGCTTTGCGTGGTGACTTAAAAGTCCACACGATCTCACACGTAAAGTTCTAAATTGTCTCTGCGAGGCCGATTCCGTGTAAATAGTGAAATAAAGCAACCAACACTTTTCTCTGGGACGATAGACAGGGCCAGGGTCCAAGGAGACCTTTCAAAGATATAGATGCGTTGTTGAGGCACTCAATCTTTTCTGCGAGGTGAGTTCTTTCTTGGATGTATGCCGGACACTCTAGAAGGACGTGCTCTACTGTTTCGGGCAATCCACAATTATCGCAATAGGTGTTTCGATTCTGGCACGCGGATGCAAAGTTGCAAACAAGAGCACAAATGATGTATGTTAAGCGAATTATATTTTGACTTTCCGTAGTTGTCATAGTGCGAATATTACGCTTACTTGAAAAGAAAGAGGGAGAGCAATTGTGCAATTTACGCGTTGCGGTTCACAGTGTTCTTATCGGCGTTGTATGTGTCTGCAACTGCGCAACATCGGTCTTCCTTTTTGTGCCATCACCTGTCTTTGAGTGAGAAACCACGTTTAGAATCTCTGAAACGTGGAAGATTGACGAACAATAAGCCGTTGCTACACAGTACTAAATTTACACCCGTAAAAGTAATTCTTACTCTCTATAACTAACATCCTTTCGCTATAACAAACAACGCCGCAAAACATGCTTTTAGAGGGGCACTAAAGTGAATTTGTCAAGCTCCCGGTTTTGCTTGCACTGCTTAGACTGGCTCAAATTACCACACTTTTCAGCGTTTATCCGGTTGATAAGTCGGTAATTATTTTATAAAGCGGTAAAGAAGAAAAACTACCATGCGCGGTCTGTGGCGGCCGCACCAACTAAAGGCTGTGACGACAGGAGGAGATGAACCTTGATTGGACGATGGCCAAGGTTAGAATTATAAGATGTTTCGGTTTTGGTTCTGTAAAACAAAATGCTTGACATCGGACGGCATTGTTGGAGGGGTATTCTCGATACCTCAGTAATCGTCATACCGCGTTTCTGCTATGTTGTCGGCTGTAAAATGCCTAAGATAAGCCTCCCAGGACGGCTTGGAACCGTAGCAATCACTAGGCGAGCGAGGCTTACGCAGTGGATGAACGCTTTCCGCGCCACCGCCGATGCATAAATGCCATGCACTTTTCCCGCATATTCGGAGCTTGCCTCACGCATGCCTGTACCGTAAAAAGCGTGTTAGCACCAGGCGAAGGCTATGCTGATTCCAGCCTGTGCCCACTGCCCGCAAGTAGTCGGTGCTTGTGGCAATAGCACGCCAACGAGAACTTGCTAGCGCGTCAGTGTCGGTCTGCGTGCGTTCTGCGAACTCGCTCGTGGAGCAGTGAACGTTACGGGCAAAAAATGGTAAACTCAGTTCAGAAAAGATCGGCCGCAAACGAAAAAATCATTTTACAAAAAAAGCATGTACCCCCGGGGATCCGACTTTGCGACTTGCAAAACAATATTTCTAGCGCTTCAGACCACTCGGCCACGACCCAGTGCTGCCGATGTTGAATATATAGGATATATAATAAACAGCCAGTTTGCACTTTTAATGAGTTTTAGCACTTCAAGTACGTTAGGTGACCATTTGTTGCATAGCGCTCGTGCAGTAAGCGTACGTCCCCCAAACTTCCACAGTATCTCACGTCTAGCAAATGCATTTATTAAAGGGAAAATCGTTCGCAGATGTGTGGTCGTACTGCTGATCGCTGTGCTTGTTCACCCAGAGCAAAAAAGTGCTTCCTGCTCCATAGTTTTGCGCTGTATGGTAAAAGTTTCAGTTGATGTTATTTGCTTAGTACCTATATTGAGTTCGGTGACTCTTCTCCCGCCTTCAAGTGGGCTCAGATTTTCCTACTAGCGCACCAGTCAGCGAAGCGTCGCATGTGCACTTGTGCAGCGCTTGTGTGGAGCGACACGGACTCGGAGCGTGATACAGTTTACAAACTATCAAAGTAAAGAAAGGCACATTATCTCATTCACAAACGTGTGGTGGCTTAGTTTCAATTGAGCGAGCCAATTGCGACGACCCGTCGGCGGCCGGCGGTCTAAACGCTGTGCCGACTGACTCGATCGGAAGGTCGGCGAACGGTGCAGTAGCGCAGCCAATTGCCAGCTCATCTCCTCCTGACGTCACACGAAAACGCCACAGAAAATGGGCCAGGGTGGAGAGAGGAGGACAGCATTTTCTAACTGATTTTTCCACTAAATAAATGCGCGTAACCAGGCTCAGAACGGTCGAAACATGGCCAACGGACTCCGGACTACAATATGCGCTCGGAATCCCGCAATATTTACAAATCACTTCCGTGTCTCTTTACGTGGTGTATAGTGCACCTGGCACACTTACACCCTCGCAAAAACACGATAACACCCGTTTAAATGGTGTTTTATTTTGTTTTCTTGCCAGCGTTTTGCGGTGTTAGTTGAAGACAAAATTGTGCAAACAATGCTACCCAGTATCGCGGAAAAAGCGTTCTTAAAATAAAGTCTTTCCAGATGTATTTTTAAGCCACCTTCAGGCAACCGGTGGTAACCGGTGGACCACCAGGTCAAAAGAGTGCATACCGAGAGACGGATCTAAAAGGGGAATAAAATAAGGAAATTCGGGGCAAGGATCGGACTCGAGCAGCGCAGGACATGAGAGGTTGGAGGTGACGGGAGAGTCCATCGCTCTGCAGTGGACCGAAGTAGGCTGGTTATGATGGGGGGGATGATAATTAGACATAACCACATACGTCTGGCAACGGACATTTTTTATCTCAACGGTGCTTGTTGACGTCCGCCAGATTTCATGCGTGGATACAAGGACCACATCATGGCGCCCTGCTCCGATTCCTTCGAGAATCCTTGGAGTGTATCTGTACATTTAATTTCCCCTTATGCTGAATAGCAAACTTCCGCAATAAAAAAATGGCGCTTTGTACCCCACGTAAGTGCCTGCAATGGTAAAACGGGATTGAGGTTATACTTGCTGGGTGCACTAAGCCGATGCCGAATAAAAACCCTAGCACGCTATTGGTTCAGTCATTTCCAAACCGAAACGGAGACCAAGTTAAAGACGTTAACTGACCCGGTAATTTTTTTCCGGAATCCGAACCGTTTTTTTTATACCGCGGAACTCGACCCGGAAGTAGACTGGGAAAAAGAAAAGATTCCTCGGGCACATAACTCTGCTCACGGGCTTGGAAGGCGAAAGCGTCGCCCTTATTAACGAGTTCTTTTATTTCTGTGTCGTGCTTGCGTCCCTTTGTCTGCTTTCGTTTCTTCGTCGCCTGGAGCGAATTACTGCGACCGGTAGCCTGGCCGCATTCCGCTCGACCAATCCCAAAAAAAATGAAAGCTCCCCTTCGAAGGCGTGCACTGGTTCCACTCACGTGCCGTTACGTTCGCCCTTTTCTTGCTCTATAAAGGTGGTATCACAGTTGTAACGCAGTCGGTGCTTGCTCTTAAGAGGACCACAAATGTGTTTTTTTTTATCTTCACAGTGGCCGTCATTTCAGTTCCATTCGTTTGGCGCCGCCGCCGGTGACACCTTGGTCACTTTGCGCGTTTGATGAGACATGTTAGGCTTAACAACGGCTACCGATATGTGACGAAAAGGTTTAGGCATGCGGCGTTTACGAAGTGCGGTTGGTGCCATTTTCTTCTGTTCTTTTTCATGTACGATTAAGCGCGTGCCACCAGAACTTCAGTTAGATGCTATTGATAGTTGGCCGCGCAGAGTTCAAAGGCACCGCAAAAAAAAACAAAAAAACTATATACTCTTTTACCTTGCGAAGTGGTACACATCATTGGTTTTATGTTCCCTGCAGATGTCTTACTCCGGCTTGTGCAACAGCGAACAGGCCACAATATTGCTGCACTGCGCATACCAGAGGACCTATGCACAGCAAGTGCCTACTTGCTGCATTTCATACTTAGTGTTATATTGTACCACTACTTTAAAGTATAAGTGCTTATAAGTCTTCATCCTGAAAAAAAGGCACAAAGAAGCAGCCCACCTTATTATAAATAATCCACGTTTCCACGAAACAAGGATACCTTATGCGTGTCTGCACTGCCTGCCACCATCAAAACATCACAAAACCAAAACGTCTCCTTTGCTTTAGACGTTCCTTCTTTCGCCAGCCTTTCACTTAAGCCTCCGGGCCATCAGTGCGGAAGTAGCGAGCTCCGCGGTGCGTAAAATATACGACTCGGTTTTTTAGGACGCGCGGAAAAAGGTTGAGGAAAAAAGTGCGTGTGTTGTAACGAAGGTAATTGATGGTGGTAGGTTCAGCACAAGATACACTCCTAGCAAACTGAGGGTTGCTTTTGACCTTTTGAATGAAACTCAGTACCTATCCGCTCACCATGACGCCGCAAACTATCTATCTCGTGTTTAAAAAAAAGAGTAGCGTTTATAGATAACCGAAACACGAAGAAATGCAGACGGGACGGGCGCTGTCTCGTTTGCCCAGCACTAATCCCCTCAAACTTCTTGCTGCTTTCTGTGATTTTGTTCTGCTTTGTTCTCCGAGATCGGGGTTTACCGACAAGTCCAATGTGATATTCCGCTACCGCTGTCTTTCCGTAGTGGTCATGCTGCTGTCGACAACATAATGGCCCTCTCTGAGGTTACCGCTGTCTCTTCCTTCTACACTTAAAAGACAATGTTTGTTGGAGGTCGCACCGGGCTAAACTATCTCCGACTAAGGTGCTTCTCTTTCTAAAAAAGCTTTCGAGCAGTGCTGCTTCATCTGGAATTGAGCGGTGTGTAACTACCTCGAGAGTATACGACAAGAGGACGAGACGATGCCCATCGTTTCGTCCCCTTGTTGTACCCTCTCGTCGTAGTTGCGTCATGCGGAATTCCGTCTGAAGCAGCACTAACTTGCCTCATTGGTCGTCCTTTTGTATACTGAGGCTCTTTGTGCGGCATCTAGATGACATTTGCGCGAACAGAGCTTTGATAATCTAATGGATGTGTACAACACGTCAGCACACTCTTAGTGCATGTACAAAGCGCCACAGTTTAATATAAACTAGCTCAATAGAAATAGAAAATAGCTCAATAGAAAGCGAGAACAAACAACTGAGCGATGACATTCCGACGATCGAGCCATTACGCAATCCGGAATCAACAAATAAGGGCTATGCTTAAAGGAGGACTGACACCAAATTCAGTATCCTAAAAAATGATATAATTGGCTTCAGTAGTTCGTGAAGACGCCTGCCAGCAATTTTTGTGGCTATCCTCGTCGGGAAACACATCAGAAAACAATTTTAATTGCCATGGCCTCGAGCTATTTCAGATTCCCAGCGCCAGCGAAATCGCCATCAGTGTGACGAAAGACATTCCGCACCCTGGGGACCATAGAGCTTCATACTAATATATACTAGAGGGAAATCTGGAGCTGCATTCGCGGGCCGCCGTGGGCGGCGCCATTGCAGCTAGCGACGTTCCTCGCCTCCTTGGCTTGGTTAGCCACATGGCTTCTATTTCGTCTTGAAGCCAAAATGAATAAAAACTGGTAACATAGTTTTTTTTGTTCATCTTGTATGAAGCTTCTCAATATTTCCTGCAGATACATCTTTCTGGAGGTTTAATTTTATAATAACAAAACAAATTCGATTAATCTTCTGCAGTAATATTGTTGTATTTTTACAGCCAGAGGCAACTTTTCAGCCTGTTCGTGAGCCATGCCAAGGACAAGTGGAACCTGCCTGCCCGGTACATGACGGAACGCTCGCTGGAACGCGGCTCCCCAAGACAGTGGCGCCAGATTTCTCCCTAGTGTATATTAGTATGAAACTCTATGCCGGGGACGGTCCTGTTCTGTATGACGTCGGGTAGCCGTTACCGGAAGCGGAAACAGTCTCCTGTGCTGCTCTTGTTGGTGGTCTCGTTGCGTCAGGCCGGGTCTCTCTACGGCATCGTCAACTTGGTCGAAGTGGCAAAAGAATCACGCTATCTTTTCAAAAACCAATGGGGCAGACCGAGCTGCGCGCGCGCTCACCAGTCGCGGTGCGAGCCTGGACCCCCCGCCGATGGAAACGGAAGACGACGAGGCGACGCCGCTCACCTCGTATAAGGACGCTCTGGAGTGGTACAGGGGCAGGAGACAGGTGTTCCCGCCGCCCCACCACAAGCTTACGAAGAGGGAAGCGGTGACGCTGCGACAACTACAAACGTGCGCGATGTGGACTCCGGTGATAGCCAAGCACGTGTGCCCGGACGTGTATCCGAGCGATGTGTGCGCGGTGTGTAGGAAGGACAGGGCCACGATGGCTCATATCCTGTGGAACTGCAAAGTGAACGACGGTGCTACAGAGACGTTACCGCCGCACCTAGCGGATGCGGTGGCAAGCAAGGACTACGACGTGCAATACAGGGCCGTCCAGCAAGTTTTGGAGGCTCTCGAGCGTCAGCGGCCGAAAGCACTGTCCCCTCGGGGGCTGGGTGCGTGTAGGTAGCCGATGCCGAGGGACCGACTGACACGACGTTAGGGCAGCGTCAATTTTGCCGGACAATAAAGATGTTTTATCTCTCTCTCTCTCTCAGAAACCAATGGAAGGCGAACATCATGAACACAAAAGAACTCAAATGTGTTTAAATGAAATATATTACCCGTAAATAACATCTAATTTACACAATTTCAAATTACCTTCAAATTACCCGTGTCGTGGTTGCAGCCGCAAGCTCGGCCGGGCCAATGCAGACCACGTGAGACCACCCCAGACGATGCAGAAAACACGTGTGACGTCGCGGGTTTTTGATCGACGTAATAACTTGCGATTTTGTTGCCACAATACCGTGACATAATAGCGTCCGGCACTGCCCAGAACTGCCATCTGTGCTGCCGGAGACCGCAACCGAAGCTGGTTAAAAGAAATGCTATGCTTACTGCTGATCAATTTTTGCTCGATTTTCTTTATTAATGGGCGAAGAGGTATTCTTTACAGCATGAAAACGGAAAATCTAAAATGTCGTGTCAGTAATCTTTTGAGGGCCATGCTTAATCTAGCCTATGCATCCTAATGTACGCCCATTCGTGCTAACCCATATCAATCCTTCTTTAATCGACTTTAATATCCCTTAAATACCTTTATCCGCCTTGCATAGACCTTAATAGAGCCTCATCTCACTTATTCCACCTCATTCTATCCTAAGTTTTTGAAGTGAAAGTTTATTTCATAAAAGCAATACAAACATATTGGTATGCAGACGGAGTCCCAGAGTCAAGAGACTGAAAGGGGACCCTCGAATTTGAATACATACGATCATTGCATGGAAGCAGCTATTGGGCACAAGAGCCCATCGGATCAGCACGCAGTGTCAAATGACAAGGAAAATTAGCCTATCGTATACATACACTCAAAAAGGTAGCAGCACCTAATAAAAGAACTAGTTCAAACAATTCGTGAATAACAAAATAGGAAACAAAGGCACATGAGAACACCACGAAAATACGCAATAGATAAAACAAAAAAAACATGGAATTTATTATAGAAAAAGAAACTCTCTCAGATTTTTTTAAAGCAAGTTAGGGATGGGGATGATTTAATAACCATTTGCAAATTATTCCGAAATGTGAAATCTGCAAAACAGGGGGTTTTCTTCCCGTAATTAGTGTGAACAGTCGGTAGTAAGAAATTGTTATTGCTCGAAAACCTACTGGCGCTTTTGCCGCGCAAAATAGTAACATTGATAAGGTTATATGAAAGGTTGCAATGTAGCAATTTGTAAAAAAAAAACATTCCTAAGTTAAATTCAAATATTGCTTTGATTGATACTATGTTATTCTGACGCATTAGCCCTAACGCACAGGAGCAACAGGAACTAAATGTTATAAGGCGAATACATTGGTTTTGAATATGTTGCACAGGTGTAACGTGAGAAGAGTATGTGTTGCCCAATGAGACAATGCCGTAATGAAAATGGCTGTGAACGAAAGCAAAATACAAAGATAATAAAGCTGTATGAGGAAAAAAGCGGCGAGCATTAATTAAAGCTCGTATACCGAAAGCCGTTTTCTGCTTGGGATAAGAAAAATGAGAACGAAATGTAGGTGAGGGTCGAGGTGAATACCAAGGAATGTAACATCGTCGCAAGTTGTAATTAAATGAGGTCGAAGGTTTAATTGCGGGAAAAAAAGTGATGGATTTCTGGTGAGACCTAAAGACCATGAATTTAGTTTTTCAGGGTTAATCACTAAATAGTTGTCACGGCACCACTTTACAACGTTAATTAGTAATGCATTCAAGTATGACGTGAGGCAACTTAATAATTTATCAGATGAAATGGTTGTATCATCCGCATACAAGACGCAATGGAAAAAACTAACGCAATCCGGAAGGTGATTAACATACAAAATAAAGAGTAAAGGACCTAAAATTGACCCCTGGGGCACACATTGGTTAAATGTTCTAGTTTCAGAAAAAGCGTTAGCCACATATACATAGGATTGTCTGTTAAGTAAATAGTTTTTCAAAAATATTAGTGTTGGTCCTTTTATGACATAAGCTTCAAATTTTTTTTAACAAGATAATATGATTAATCGTACCAAACGCCTTTGTAAAGCCCCAAAATACTGAACCCACAAATTTTCCAGAGTCAATAGATTTTTAATGAAATCTCTTAGGGAAAGTAATGATAGGTTGGTGGAACGTCCAGGCCCGAAACCGGAAACCGAATTGTCATGTATTCAGTAGATTAAATTTATTTAGGTAGCTGTTCGATTAGATAACTTAGACAAGAAAGAATGGATATCGGGCGGTAATTGGATATTAATAACCGATCACCTTTTTTGAAAACAGGTAAGACTTTTATTATACACTCTTTTGTACTAATTCAACGTAAAATCACGTTAATCAACCCTAAGCTGTGTTAACTGCATCTCACTAATCATTACTATCAATCGCTAATCAATCACTATTCTATTTTATTATATGCTATTGTACCTCAATTTGTCGTAATTTACTGTAATTCACCCGAATTCATATTAATCGAAAAAAAATGATTTTTCTGTCCCATTGAAACTCTTGCTCGCTGTGTGTCGGTTGACGGTCGCACGTTATAGTAGCTACGGTGATTCCGGAATGGAAAAGTAAATACGTACACATGTGTAGCAACCTCCCGCAGTAACGCAATCTCGGTGACAACTGTCGCACCGATCTTGGGAACCTGCTGAAACCTCTTGGACACTTTGGAGATCCGTTCAGTTGGTCATTGCATTGGTTGTGCGAATGTTGCCAGTGAGTTGGCTCAGAGCAAGTCAGTCGTTTTGTAGGTATCGGCGTTGCTTTACAGCGATGTCCTTGAAAAATCCAATCGCTGAGCTTAAGGCGCCAAAGATACATATTCATAATGAGGTAAAAGAAGAGGAGGAGGGGATGCAGGAGGAGGTATGCATTTAATGATGCGGCTTAGCAGGTGGCTACGGATTAACTTAGACCACCTACGGATCTTCAACGTGCGCCGATATCTCTTCACACGAGCCTCCTAATTTTTTGTTTCCCTCGGAAAAGCGACCGCCGCGGCGGCCATCGAATCCGATTCCTTGAGCTCAGCATACAGGGAATTGTTGCGAATGCGTTCAAGTCTGCGCGGAATAGTACAAACTGCTTGGGCAACCCTTTCTAACCCCACGTACTCTTTCATGTCAGAAAGCGAGCCACCTGCTTAGCAGAAGCATCGTTAAGTCGACGTGCTCGTGCTCTATTGCTGTAAAGTGGGTAAGCCAATACGGGCAAGCTTGTTCCACAAACATATCGTATTTAGGGTGGCATTGTAAAGTTATTTTCTCTTAAACAGTTCAAATGACTGCAACAGGTATTGTAGGCGGGCAACTTGGAACATAACTGAGTTACAAACAGCGCAGTAAACAGGAAGATATGAAGATCACATAAACACGGCGCTGAAACAAAACTGAGCTCGCTGTTTGTGTGATCTTCCTATCGACCTGATTCCTGCGCTGTTTGTAACTTAGTTCAAATGAGCACGACCACAGCGGGGGGATGCTACCCCCGTTTTCGAAATTTACTCGGCACCCCCTCTTTCTTGTTCTGTGGATGTGACGTATACACATTCCACGCACTATAGATTTGTGAGCGGCACCCAGCGTTAACCCGCTTCCCAAACCCAACTCTGTCATCCTGGGAGGTGGGGCTTTCTTACCCTAGCGCGGCGACACAGTTTGCGCTGATGACCAAGGCGGAGTAACTTGACGGTTGCTTGCAAAGAAGGCGCCGTGGACTGATGCTGCTAGTAAAAATAAAGTTTATTTCTTCCCTTCCTTCCCTCGAGACCCTTCTTTACTACCACTGATAAGATTGCAGTATGTCTTAATCTGCTCTCTTCACAATCTTCTTGAATGCCCCCACTCCGTTTGCGCTCGTTTCAATGGTGAGTTTGTACCTACGTCACATATTGCCGTGAACCATGCAATGGGTTTGTTTATTTATGTTTTGCTTTTACCGTCCGGCTGCGCCGGTCTGTGTTATCTGTGTGCCAAGGGAACCGAGTGTTCCATTCTTTATTTCTATGCCGCACGTGTTATCTCTTTCTCTTTTTATAGGGAGAGCATTTCCAACTAACGTCAACAGCCTAGAATAATCTTCTTTGATCTACAATGTACTGAATTTAAATCGACGGTTCGAGAACCACTCGCGCCGAAAGATAAAAGCGTGCAGAGCAGACTCTGCGGTATCGACTTGCCGACGCTCGCCTGCACACGTCACTTTGTTGACTGCTGCTTCGCCGCCTGTGTATTCTTTGAGTTGTTATGGGAGCACAAGTTACCTCCAGTAAACGTGCTTTCCTTCAAGGCAACTGCCTCGTCTTTGGCTTCGTGACATCTGGTGGAGGTGCTGGGTACATGCACCCTAAACCCTCTTGAAGTCGTCAACGAAGCCCAACTCGTGCCAGCCAACGACAGCAAGTCCTAAAGCCGGAGTTTGGACTACTGCCGGATAAATTGAAGGCGGAGGACGTCCCGACTGGTGCCATGAACAACGCATATACGATGACCAACGCAGCGAGCACTCCCGTAGTTCTGCAGCAACCCCGGGAGCCACCATCTTTTCACGGGTCACCTACGGATCCTGAGGAATGGCTGGAGCATCTCGAGAGGGTCCGAACGTTTTACCGATGGGATGACGACAAAACTCTCAGGCAAGTGTTTTTCTACCTTGAAGACTTCGCACGCATTTGGTTCGAGAACCACGAACGTACGCTGACGACCTGGGAGTTATTCAAGACCGAGCTTTCGAAAACGTTCCCGACTCTGGCACGCAAGGAACGGGCCAAGAACGGCTGAAGACACGCACGCAGTATCCCAATAAAACCATGCTCGTGTTCGTTGAGGAGTTGAAGCGACTTTTTCGCAGTGCGGACCCAGAAATGAGCGAAGGAGAGAAACTAAGGTTTCTGAGGCGAGGGGTTAAGCAGGAGCTCTTCGCATGCCTTCTCCGCAATCCCCCCGAAGACTGTAGCCGATTCGCGTCTGAGGCGGCCACGTTGGAAAAGACGCTGGACATTCGTACGAGGCAGTACGACAGCCCCATCAATGCTCTCACTTCGGAGCCGATAGGTGCCGGGGCTATTAGCTCTAACACACTAAAGGTGACCATCCGCGCAATCGTCAGCGAGGAGCTTCGGAAAATTTTAAGTGCGAATGCACTTAAGCGAGCCTGAATCGTCCGCCGCCGTCGTCCGCATAGCAACAGCTGCGGGTGCGCGCGCTCCTCGTCTTCCCTAACAACGGGGGGAGATGGGCGCGCGCTGCCTGGCCGCGTCCCTATGGCTCATTCTTGTTGTTGTTCCTGCTGACATGGCACATACCCACGTGGGGGATTGGCCAGGAATCGGGCGTGAGAAGGGCTAATGCACCCGCTTAAAGGAGCACTGAGACGAAATTTCAAAGCTTAGATAACTATGTAAAACGCTTCCTTTTTATCAGGAGATATCTCTCAGCAAGTTTTAACAGCAACCGTTCAGCGAAACATATTTAAAATCCATTTTAATCTTCGCCCACACGAGAAAGCCCAGAGCGGGTCGACGTGACATCATCTGCTACGTGCCCCAAACTGCCGACGTCGGGGCTCCCGTGACGAAGCCGAGGCGCTGGCTGTGGTTGGCGCGAGCTGCTCGGGCGTGTGTACACGTCATGGTTTTGCGACTGACGTCATGCTGCCCGGGCCTGTGGGGACGGCGAAGACCTCGACCGGTCTGGGCGCGCGCGTGCGCTCGCTCGCGAGCGCTTCCAGAGAGGCAGCGATACGGCAAGAATGGTGACGTCACGTGATACATCCTGTCATGGCGGCCGCTCGGCGTTTTAAGTGCGAATGCACTTCTTAAGCGAGCCTGAATCGTCCGCCGCCGTCGTCCGCATAGCAGCAGCTGCGGGTGCGCGCGCTCCTCGTCTTCCCTAGCAACGGGGGGAGATGGGCGCGCGCTACTCTCCTCCTCCTCTCTCCGCTCAGTGACTGCGGGTATTGGGCGCCTCCTCTCCACTTCGGGCGGGAGAGCTCTCGCTCGCGTAGCGGGCGCTCCGCATTCCGACGCGTGAGGGCGCTCGTGTAGCCCTCGCCGTAACGGCGGGCGCTACTCTCCTCCTCCTCTCTCCGCTCAGTGACTGCGGGTGTTGGGCGCCTCCTCTCCACTTCGGGCGGGAGAGCTCTCGCTCGAGTAGCGGGCGCTCCGCATTCCGACGCGTGAGGGCGCTCGTGTAGCGGCCGCGTGGCGCGGGAGAGTAATAGTCGAGCGCGCGCCGTCGTCGAGAGCGGTCGCATCTCGATAACGATGATGGTGGACCGGGCAACGGTACCAGCAATAACGAGTGAAATATCTTTCTTTGTAGTTGTGTGCGTGTGTGTAATCTCTCGACTACTCATTAAGATCACGATATCCACCGTAATCGCGCAATCAACAACCGTGCATTCGCACTTACACACTCTCCCCCTCGGGGAAGTGCGAGGGAATTTTTTTCCAACGACGCCGCAAGCTTCAGTCGCTTCCCTAACTAACGTCACCCGAGAAGAGATTCAACAGGCACTGGGACTTCTATGACCTACACAGCAGCTGTTCGTCTACCCCGCCCTGCTCCAACACGTCGTCAAGAGGCCCCGCCGTACCGCCGCCCACTGCCGCCCGCCCGACTCCCTGTAGTCCGCAACCAGACGCCGAGGAAGACGGACGTATGGCGAACACCGGATAATCGCCCGCTGTGCTACCACTGCGGAGAGGCCGACCACATCTACCGTCTCTGCCCCTACAAGAGGTTCGGTTTGCGAGGGTTCTCCGTCGACGCTCCACGCCCCCGGCCCGGCCAGCACCCTACGTAAATCGAAGATTACCTGTCCAACACCAACCGAGGTCCAGCGCGCTTCAACCGTTCGCCGTCACCCTACCTATACCGATCGCCAAGCCGTCGAAGCAACGCAAACTTTCCGCGTGGGAGTTCCCCAAGCACACGTAGGGGAAACTAAGAGCAGCAACTTCTGGAGGTAAAGTTGCACGACGGCGGAAAAATAAAAACCCTCCAACGACTCAATGACTTGCCGAAGACCATCATTCACGACATGCCCTCAGCCCAACAACCCGATCCAACCCGCACGTGACTACCGAACACCACGACAACAACACGACACGACGCATACCCTAAATGGCAGAGCCTGCCGCTGAGAAGACTACGACAATGACTGCGCATAGTGCCCGCCCGCCAACACGCACAAGCCGAGATACGGCACCCCGACGCACCCATAACTCGAGAAATGCGGCGTCCGACGTCGAGTTGTCCATCGACGGCTGTGACGTAGTCGCCCTCATCGACACGGGAGCCGACTACTTATTAATGAGCGGGTCATTCGCATCCAAGCTGAAGAAAGTTTCGACAAGATGGGATGGACCGCACATACGCACAGCAGGAGGCCATCTCGTAACACAAGTGTAACGTGCACATCGCGCGTCACCATAGACAGCACCACGTACTCTGCCGCGTTCGTCATTTTGCTTAACTGCTCCCGCGATGTAATTCTTGGAATCTACTTTTTGATGGACAACGGTGCAATAATTGATCTGCAAACAAGGTTGATAACCTTTGCCTTCGATCACTCCACGACGCCGGTACCAAACTCCGAACACCGTGTTGCTGTAAGGATCGCCGACGATCACGTCACCCTGCCACCGCGCGCAAGCTTGATAATCGCCGTCTACTGTGAGGATGCTGCTCCTGACATCGACGATATCGTAGAGAGTGACCAAAGCTTGCTTCTCGACTGCGGTGTCTCCGTCGCAAGAGGCATTGCGCGCTTTAAGCAATGCAAACACCACGTTTGGTCACTAATTTCACAGAGGAGTGCCAGCATCTAAACAAGGGCGCTGCAATTGCGTTCCTGGAGGAAACGCAAGAAACAAGTCAAGTGATAACGGTCGCCAACTTTGAACGTGCATCCTTTCGACGTGAACCCGGCGCTGCCACAAGAAAACCGGGACAAATTATTGGATTTGCTCCGTCGCTGCAGCGAGTGTTTTTCGTCGAACTCAAAATTACGTCAGACACTGCTAGCAAAGCACCTAATTATAACCGAAGATGCAGCCCGACCTACCCGACAGTCACCGTACCGCGTGTCTTCACACGAGCGGGAAGCCATCCGGACAAGTCTAAGACATGCTCAGCTACGACATTATCGAACAACAGCTATTGAAAAGCACCTGGGCTGCTCCGGTCGTACTCGTGAAGGAAAAAGACGGCACATTGACGTTCTGCGTTGACTACCGGCGACTGAACCAAATCACCAAAAAGGACGTGTACCCCCTGCCACGAATCGACGACGCCCTCGACCACCTCTGCCACGCGAAATACTTCTCTTCAATGGTTTTGAAGACGTGCCCCTGCAAATTGAAGTGGACGAGAGAGACCGAGAGAAGACTGCATTCATAACCCCGGGCGGCCTACACGAGTAAAAACGGAGGAGAGTCTGGCGATTGTAATCACCCGGCTTATGAAAACTTGCATTTCGACCACTTTATTTATTTATTTATTTATTTATTTATTTATTTATTTATTTATTTATTTATTTATTTATTTATTTATTTATTTATTTATTTATTTATTTATTTATTTATTTATTTATTTATTTATTTATTTATTTATTTATTTATTGCGAATACTGCAAGCCAGATTTTCTGGCCCAAGCAGGAGGGGCAACTGGCAATACACAATCATTTATACAAGGATCAAACTTTTTTTTAAAGTAAGAAAACAAACAAACGAAAATTACAAGGCACGTCGGTAAAGACATAGCACATCGTACAATGCATATACTCAATGACAAATACTCGCATGGAGCGCTTCGGAAAAATTTCTGGCCTGAAGGACAGTTTCGGGAAGTGCATTCCATTCAGAAATGGTGCGGGGAAAAAAACTAAGCTTGAACTGGTTTGTTTTTGCGAAAATAGGCTGAAGTGATTGAGTATGCGTGTGTCGTGTCGTTCTTGTGCTTAAGGGATGAACTAAAGTCGATGGAGTTATTCTCACTTTAGACGTAACAATATTGTGCAAGAATGATAACCGGGCCAAGCGTCTTCGAGATTCTAGAGATTGAATGCCATTGTCAGACATGAGCTTGGAAGGAGACTCGTAACTCCCATATTTGCAAAAAATAAACCGTACTGCTTTTCTTTGGAGGAGCTCTAGCATGTAAATATCCTTTTTAAAGGGTGGATCCCAAACCATGGAGGCATATTCCAGTTTGGCTCTAACGAAAGTATTGTAGGCTGAAAGCTTGGCGTGAGTTGGGGCATGTCTTAATTTGCACCTCAAAAAACACAACTTCGTAAACGCAGCTGAACAAATACGTGATACATAGGACAACCAAGTTAAAGTAGAATTTAGTGTGATGCCGAGGTATTTATATTCTGCAACGTCTGCGATTGCAGTGTTCTGCAGGAAATACTGGGAACGAAAGAAAACGTTTTTTCGTGTTATTCTTAAAAAAGCACATTTTCCGGCATTAAGCATCATTCCCCACTCCTCACACCACCTCTCTGTTTGTACTAGGGATTCTTGCAAGAGAACACAGTCGTGAGGTGAGCGAATTTCTCTAAAAACAATACAATCGTCGGCAAACAGCCTGACAGAGACCGCTTCAGGAATTACAGACACCAAATCATTTATATAAAGAAGGAACAACAGTGGCCCCAGTACACTGCCCTGGGGTACACCAGACGTGAAAGCAAGAGAATGAGAGAAACAACCATTAATATCAACATACAGTTATCTGTTGGCAGAAAACCCCAGTTTTGGAGCCCTACTTTCATTCGGACTATGAGGGTCGCTCCATTGTTAGCAGGAAACGTACTCTATAATTGCCACATTTCTATGTTATTGGTACATTGCTGATTTAATTTGAATTTGGGACCCACTGCGGGATGTTGTTCCATGTATGATGCGAGGTTGAATGGCAAGCGCTTATGTGAAGGCGTGTTCTTTTCTATTTACATTTTAATTGCAGGAATCGAACCTAATTCCGGCTAAGCAGTGAGAATTTGAGTTCAAGCTATCTGCTTTGCATTCTCACATCTTGAAGATCTCCAAACCATGTTCCTACGACTGATTTCCAATTGCCCTTGTATTGCGGGAGTTAGCTGTTTTTCTGAGGCAGCGATGAATTCATTCCAACAAGCGCGAATTCTGGTCTTTTTTTTTTTAAACATCAGTGTAATTTCTCATTTGCATCGAGCTACACGTAAACAAGGGAGAAATTGTGGATGAAATGATTCTGACATGAGTTAAACCAGGCGACGGCTGCCCAAAATCGGTGTTCCAAACATACCACCGGAAGTCTGTTAGGAGGGATGGTTGTTTGCCGAAATGAAACGGCTGCATAAAGGTACGGGTGGAGTTAAAAAGGACGTGTTTATTTTACTATGGTCACATGTGGCCGACCCGCCGGTTATGTTGTAAACGGCCGAGAGGAAGAAAGAAAGGGATAGAGACGGGCAACTTCCGGCCCTGACGAGTGGGTACGCGCTCTCTTCTTGGCGTACGTAGAACCCTGCGGGTGCCAATAGGGAGTTTTAGAATAGGGGGCCCCAACGCTCTGGGGCCCCCAAGCGTCTTGGGGCCTCGTACTGCGCATGCGCAGAACCCAAGCCGCCCTTGGGGTTTTGCGTTTGCGTTTAGCGCACGCTATTTTGCTGAAATAGCGGGCGCCCCAAAGCTGGCCCCAAGAGGAGCTTGCGTCGCTCTCGCAGGCAGCGAGACTTCGCGTGATCGACAAAAATGGCCGACCCCAAAGGGCAAGCTACCCGAGCGAGGTTCACCGTCGAGGATGACATAAATTTATTAAAGGAAATTTGCGCAGAAAATCCATTTAAGGACTCAAAAGCGTGGCTGGTCATCGCCAAAAACATCGAAGTCGGCACAAAAAGGATCTTCACTGTGCGGGCCATCCGCGATCGTTGCGACCTGCTGCTCGCACAGTTCGTGCATGAAGATCGCACAAACTTAAAAAAGTAAGTGCTGCTTTCGTTTGCCAATTCTACCACTTGCGTTTGTTGACAGAAAGCGTGGCATTTGCTTCATTGCCTGTCACCTGCCGCCTACAGAAGTTCAGGAGTTCGTGCGCTACGTTACAGGTCCGGTACTGAAGAGCAGTATGACGAAAAGCACCACCTACTGCAAGATACGCTTGATCTGGCGAAGGAGTTCGGCTACCAGATTAAGCGGTCGGCGGTGCGAAAAATAACCGTCGCCCGCTCGCACCAGCGCTCCGACACTGCGGCAGAGCGGACCGCGGCATCTACTGCACGAGACACCGCGGCGGCCGCTGCTGTGAGCAGGAGCTCCGCCGACAGCCTCACGCAGCCGGAAAATCCCGAGTGTAAGTGACCTCCACGAGCATGTTTCTTTGATTTTTGAATGCTATTTTTGAAATCAAGAAAACAACCGCGTGCCCATTGATTGCAAGTGTAGGCGCCGACGCCCGTGTCATCACGGGGGCGCCGAGTGAAAAAAATAAGTGGTGTCTGGTGCCGAGAAAATTTTGTGCCGGGTACAAATACGGAAGCATTTGGTAAAAAAAAAAAAAAGTGGTCCGGTTTTTAAGGAAGTTTTATCTTGAGAACTGGCGCTGAAAAGACCGACCAAGAAAAAAAACACAGGGTAATGCGCTCCTGTTTGTGGTCTGGTCCACAGAAACACAGACCATCAAACCTTTACCCTGCGGTTATTTTGTGGTGGTAAATCTGCCTGTCGTCATCGATTTTTTTTTTGGCTCCGTTTTTCGTGAAAAACTTTCGTTTTGTTGCCCTATCATTGGTTCCTACTTGACAACATTCAGCAACCCTGTCAAACAACTACAACATTTCTTACTATGCTATAACATTTTTTTGTAGAAGAACTGCGTTTTTGTCATGAACGGTAAAATATACACTACGCCCACAAATGACAGTCACCCGCAAACCTCAGATATATATATATATATATATACAGATGTTTCCTAGTGCAATTGTTGAAGTTACCAGCACCTTCCCCGCCAAACGAGGCTGGCTGGGCTTCATAGTTGGCTTCGATCAGAGAAAATTACGCTTCACATAATAGTTCCTTTCGCACAATATGCACTGCCCAATAGTTTTGTCGTGAATTGGGCTTTTGCAACAGATAACATTTGCTGTGAAATATATTGTCACGGGTGGACAATGCCCCATGGCGCCATGGCCAGGCATCGAAGACGAGGAAAAGGCTGGCAAGCAGCCTGCATAGGCTGTCACGGCTGCTTGTAAATATTGTAAATAGATCATCCATAATCATTCATGGTTCGAGTATTGCCACTGTGTAACAATATTTTCAAATACAGGCGAACCTCATTAATTCAAACTCACTTATTTTGAACTTGTGGTTTATTCGAACTGATGCTGCGGTCCTACCAAAGTTATGTGTATTTCAATTGCTTTCGTTAAGTCGAACTTGTTTTAATTTGAACAAATTTTTGGGCCCCTTTGAGTTTGAATTAACGAGGTTCGACTCTACTTCCCCAGCTGTAACAGCGTTGCTCGGAGCGGTGCCCCAAAAGTGTGCAGTAACATTTTGCAGAGTTGTTGCTCATCGTACACTGTGGTAAAAAAGTACTCTTAAATTATTACTGGGGCGCAATGAGTCCAGCAGTTTCTTTTTTCATGTCATGTGGTTGACTGTGCTTTTGGTATTGTTGATAGAACGTACAAGCTGCATTGAAAAACATTTTTGTCGGATGCACGTAAAAAACTGCCGATTTTCTACCATTTAAATCGTTGCTATATTATTATACTTTGTGTTTAAAATATTTGCAACTTTTTTGCATTACGCAAAATGTTTTCCAGGGCTGCATGGTATATCGCCTGGCGTCGCAGACGTACTTCAGTATGTTTATGAAAACAATGCCAGATACCACGACGACATCCCGGAAGACACGCGGAGCAGTGGTGAGGAGGGCCCCAGTGATGACCTGCAAGGCACCACCATCCGAGGCCCCAGCTCCAGTCATGGCCGAGGTGCCAGTGGCAGCCAAGTGCTAAGTGTTCGGGAACTGTTGAGCTTCCCCCCGCAACAAACGAGCCAAAGCACCGACCGCCCCACCAGTGCCAGCCAAGTCCCAAGTGCGCGGGAAACCTCAAGCTTCCCCCCGCAACCGACCAGCCAGAGCACCGGCCCCAACAGGGAAGCTCCACAAGGAAGACGGGGCAAGTTGATAATTCTTTTCTGCTTCGGAACACTTGTACGCACTTACTCGTTGAAAATGCAAATTCGGCAGGGCTTGCAGAACTAGCGATTGCATTAAAAATGTAATGCACATTCATTTTGCGGCAGTAACAATGGTTGGGTGAAACAAAGGAAGTTGAAAAAGTAAACTTAGACTAAGTACACTAAGTACACTGACTACATGCACAGCATTCTGGTGACAGGCTGTCATGCTTTCACAGTTTGCACGTTTACCAGACACTCTCCCTGATATCGCTTGATCACACACTTCTCTGCTGTGGTAGTTACGTCACAATACCTGTAAGCGATTGCAGAGAAGGCCCTTGCAGATCAGGGGCATTTTATCTAGCGATAAGACAGTTATTTTTAAATCAAGCAACAAAAAAGTTTGTTTCTCATTTTCCAACAGGGTGATAGAAAGGGCTGTATCTTCACGCGCTGATATTTCCACGTGCCTTGACAGAACTACCACAGACAATGGCACGCTCCAGCACTTTTCTTTAGGGAGTGTGTCCACTAAATGTATTTCAGAGTGTGTCAGCCTTTCACCAGAGTGCTCTGCAGGCACAGAGCGGCACGATCTCCTGTGTTTATTGTCGTAAAGCTTTCGACTGTACACTAACTAGGCCAGTACAGTGAAATGAAAAGTCGACTAAATAAGACATACATAAAAACAAGTCCACGGGGGAGAATGGACAAGGCCCAAAGCCCGCCTCGACATGTAACAAGGACAAGTGCTCACACAAAGTCAGTTGACAAAACCAAGTGGAAAAGCAAAGGAAACTGTGAAGGGGAACAAAGTTGGTGGCACCTCACTTTAGTTGTTATGCCACCAAGCTACACACTGCTGTGAGGTGTGTGGGATATTAAGCTTAACTACAAACACGTAAATTTTTTTCCTCCCATCACTATAACCTTAAATGCGGTCCCATTTTACCTTCATTAAAATACAGCCACAGCACTTATGAACTCAACTTTCAACCTCAATACGTGCCACTCTGAATTTTAATAAAAGGCTGTTACAAAGAATTGTTTGGAGAACAAGTGTAATGATCTCGTGTTTCTTTTTTTGGTACTTTGTAGGCGTTAGCAGGCCCAGAGAACCGGAGAACAATCTCCAATTCTTTCAAAGAAGACTTACCCATGAGAATGGATGGCGCGACCAAGAAAACTCAAGGGAGCTTCGGCGCCTCGCCTTAGAAGAAAAGCGCCTGGATTTTGAGTGGGCCTCACTAGAGCAGCGAAAAGCTGAATGGAAGGCTGCATGTGAAGAACGAGAAGAGGAGCGGCGGCTACGGATGGAGGAGGTGGCCGAGCTCCGGAGGGAGAGAAAGCAGGAGCAAGAGGAGAGGGCAGAAGAACGGCGGTTATTGCTGGCGCAGCAAGAAGCCCTCCTCCAGCAGCGGGCGGAGGAACACCGCATGTTTATGGCTCAGCAGGAGGCACTTTTAAATGTCATTCGAGCACTCGCCATGAAAAAGTAATTGCCTCTGGCTAATCCATTCTTTACCTCTGAATTTTCCAAGTTAGTCCCTCCATCATATTATTGACCTTCTCCGTCTTCTAGACCCGTCTTTTGTTATCCACTCTGTTACCCTGTTAGTCCACTCTGTTACCCTTCATCTCACTACACAGCCAGCCTCAGTTAATTTCTTTCCTTTTACTTACTTATTTTTTCATGTATGATATCTACTTCTGCTTGTTCCCTGATCCAGGAAGGTCGTTTCCTGTCCATAAGTGTTGCTTCTGTAATTCTTCGTTTCACGGCTCATTGAGCCAACCTTATTTTGCTTTCCTGTTGTTTAGTGAGGTGGTAAGTTTCCTCTCCATATGTCATCACCAGCAGCATGTTTTCATTGTATATTCTTCTTTTAAGTGAAAGAGGTAGCTGCTTTTATTTGTGGATGAGTGCAGGGTGCACCCCAGCCCATCTCCCCCTCCTATCAGAAATGATTTGATTTGATTGTAGGGTTTAACGCGCCGACGCAATGCAGGCGATGAGGCGCGCCGTAGTGGAGGGCTCCGGATTAATTTTGACCACCTGGGGATCTTTACCGCGCACCGAAATCTCGTTCACACGAGCGTTTTTGCTTTTCGCCTCCATCAGAAAAGCGGCCGCCGCGGCCGGGAATCGAACCCGCGACCTCGTGCTCAGCAGCGCAACGCCTTAGCCACTGAGCCACCGCGGCGGGTTCCTCTCAGAAATGCAAGATTATGTCCTCGTCACGTTCTGCTTTTCCTCTTTTCATGCCCTTGACAGCCTTTTCTACTTGTTTAGTTACTACAGTGGAGCCCGCTTATAACGAACCTGAGCGTCACGCGGCCTCCATTCGTTATGTCCCGAAGTTCGTAGTAAATGGACCCGTGTAAAAAAAAGTAAAGAAAAAGAAATCAGAAGTCAAAAGAGAATGTATTTTTTTCGCAAAGAAGTCCATGATGGCTGCTTGTTTCTGCGGGGCAGACTTGATGAGGGCGGTCTCCAGTTTATTTAGAGCAACCGCGTGATCTTTGCCGGGGCCCTTGGCGTAAACAAGTTGTTTAAGCTCCTCTATGTAGCCCATTACAACCGGCGCACTCTAGGCGCAGGCTCAGAAGTTTCGTCATCATCCACGTCAGATTCCTTCGCATCGCTCTTGCCCCGCCCCGGCTGCACTTTCGAAGTGGTAGTATGTGGCAGGAAAAGCAGGGTCACTGCCGTCGGGGAAGTTTGCACGTGGAGCGCAGAGCAGTTACCAATTACGAGCAGCACGTGCATGCCTTGTTTCTGCATGTCACGGTCGAACTCGCTCAGCCACTCCACGAATAAATCTCACGTCATCTACGCCTCAGCGTTAGGCCTGTAGTGCACAGGCACATAGCTCCTAAAGCAATGTGGCTCGTTCGATTTTAAGATGATGAAGGGCATGCGCCGGTCGCTGCCATCCATGTTAGTGCACAGAAATAGTGGGACGTGCACTTTGCTATGCTTCCTGCCAGTGCATGTGTCGCTTTTCATAGCATGCATTTTATCGGGAAACATCTGGCAAAATAACACCGTTCAATTTGCGTTATATACGTCACACTTCGCATAGCTTGAAATAACTTCTCCATTTTTTTCAAGCCACGCTGCAGCATCTTGGTCACTTGCAGACGCCGCCTTGCCGACAATCAACTTAAACAATGCCGTGCCGCACATTGAACCGATGTAGCCACCCATTGCCTGGGCAAAATTCGAAGTCTCTGGCTTTGCGTAGCATCATTGGGCCACTTAATGGAATGTCGCAAGCCCGTGCGTCGATGAACCACTTCAGTAGCATGTCGCCGGCAGAGCTGGGAAGAGACTGTCGTTTCAACCCACATCGCGGTGCGGTCATTCGCTGTAACCGATCGGCAGGGCTCAAAGTCGTTCAATGTACATGGGATTTAATGTCATTGAAATAACGTATATTTTGACCGTCACACAGGTTTTGTTCGTTATGAGAGAAAGTTCGTTTTAAGTGGGGCTGTTATATGCGGGCTCGACTGTAGTTGGACATTACAAGCTAAGCTCATTCCCTCAGTTTCCCCTGGTCTAACGTCGCTGGCATACAGGCTGGTGTTGAAATGTTCGGCTACTTTTATTGCCTCGTCCATGTTGTGTGTAATGTTGCCCTTCTTGTCTCTGAGTGCATACATTGTCTTCCTCTTAGCTGTTTTCAAACTTCCTCCTAGTTCCAGTGTTTCCTGGATCACTGCCATGTTGTACGCACGAATGTCATTTGCTAAACTTGTAGTAATCAGCTTTGTCAGCTCTGCTGATTGAAGTTGATTCACCGTACTTGACACCTTTATGATCTTACGTTTCACAAGTAGTTCCTTCGTTTTCCAAGTTAGCTTTTTAGTTTGTTTCCTACATGCTGTTCCCCCACACCTGCTTAATCTGTGATTGTCATTTCTGGGTTGTCGTTTAGCCTATCTTACACTATCCTTGTTGTCCTCTTTGAGAAGTGCAAATTTGTTTGAAAGGTTTCGTGTGTCCTGGCACTGAGTGATTGCATGTTGGGTTTCTTACTTTTCAAGATTTTCCTTCTTTCTTTTTGAGATTCACCCTTACCTGCCACTACCAAATGATGAGGGAAATAAATATATGTAAGCTTTATAACCACTTGTGTGTGATGTGTATTTTAAACCGCTTTGCTGGGCAACCACTTTCGCAGAGTGGAATGGTTCCTAATTCTCAAGCTTTTAGAAAGCGAACAAGTTTGCAGCCTTTAAAAAAAAGGGGGGGGGGGGGAAACAGTTATGCTTAAGACATGAAGGTAGCAAAGCTGTATGCAACTTTCATGACCACAACAATTTAAGTCCACTATCGTAGCCAATTTACTTCTTCGCTGCTGCTGCAACGGTCTTTACTCCATCATCACTATACGCATGAGCTTCCTTCACTTTTTTGGAAGTGATGATCACTAGACAGTGTGTACATACACTGTTTTTTTTTTCATCTAATCTTGGTCAACAATGTCGTATGCTTGGCTTGACAAATGTGTGCCGGGGACGCTGGGTAGTTGCCGCGTGGCACACACACGAGCGCTGGGCATTTTTTTATTCTTTTAACTGTGGATGCGGAAGTCAAACGATTTGGTAAACAGCTTCGCTGTTAAAAAGAGGCCTCACTTTTTGGCATGCAGTGCCGATGCTGCTGCGGGCTAAGAGATGCACGTGCCAATGGGCACATGAGCAAGGGGCGTAATGGGCATGCACGTTTTTCGTATATTGTGAACGTTGAGCCTGCACCGGCTCTTGCAGCACCCTCTAAACGCCATTTTACAGGCCGCTTGAATAGGTGTTCTTAGTTTACCCTGCAGCGCCAAGGCATTAACCAGGGAAAATTCAAAAGACAATGCAAACAGCAAAAACGTAAATGTACAGTCAGCTGCTTTGTCACTACTGCAAGCCCAGCAAATGGAAAAAGTTGGGTATAACAGCCAATCCATGGCAATGCCTGTTATGAGAATTGTAGTTGCCTTCAGAACATCTCCAGCCACTGCTCACGTACTAGCCATAACGGTTGCACTCTTCTCAATTCCGGTTTTACAATTTCCAATTTATAATGGCCAATTGGACCAGCACACCCATACTGTGGCTGTCATTTCTGTATCTTGCAGTCTATGGTTTTTAAGAGATCAGATTTTAAGTGCTGCTGGCCTTGAGGGGAGGGGGGTGGGGACAATCAAAAGCACCAATGGCAATGAAAATGCAATTCATGGTAACAGTTTATTAATTACGAAAACATACAGGTAGCAGCAAACAACAAAAGGAATTGACAACGTGAAACAAAATGGTTAAAAGTTAATCTGATATCCAAAACGTATCGGTGGCAGTAAGCAAACTATGAAAAAAAGAAGAAACAAGAAAAAACAAACAGTTAAATTTAAAGGAAACGGGTTCCTTGACAATAGCATCTGTCAATCCTTTGCACTCTTCAATCAATCAATAAGTTTGTTTGACATACACAAACATACAGATGTCAAGAGCACGGACAAAAAGCCTTGCATTCCAAAAGTGGGCGCAACTATTTTACTTCGGGGGGGTGGACCTTCAAGCACCGTGGAGCGCGCACATCGACCGAAAAGGAGCAGATGTAAACAGCAAACAGACAGAAAGAAGGCGCCTAAATCTGGTTCCCAACTGGTGTCTCAAACCACCACCTCCTCCTCAAGCTGGGCCCCAGAAGAGTGTCTGCACAAACAACGTCCCACCTTCAACATGACCAATACTTCTGGCATACATTGTGCCCCATTGCTAACCCCACCTCTGCGCAACTGGGCTCAGGTAGCTGCAAACCAGGGATCGTCCACAAATAAGGCATCAACTTGGTCTGCACCCTGTAATTTGAGACAACGCAAAACACTTTCGCCACTTTTGCGTGTTCTTTTGCTCCAAGAAACTGACTGTCTTTCGGTTCACCTCACACACTACAATGTGTATGCATGTCCAACGATACTTACTTAGAATAGGGAGACATGGTAAACACAATCACCCAACGCCAGGGGCCAAGCTGTGGTGCTCATGGACAGATGTTTACAGCGACAAAAAGCCAACAAAAGCAACTTGACGGGGTCTGCGCCACTTAATGTACAAGTCACGCAAAATTATAAATACAAATTGTAGTGCAGGCCGCGCATGCATGAATATTGCATTTATACATTAAAAATCAAATAGCAATCAGCACCACCACCTTATCTAAGGGCATACAACAACACACATCTGCTCAAGAGTACACATCTACTCGCAGCCTGCACGGAAAAAATATACGCAGTGTCTAGAGTGTCATCCAATGACACTCTAGCTGATCGCTGCAGGCATGGCTAGAGTGCCGTGTCATACTACTCTGGATGTCTAAACATGCAGCACGGTAGGTTAGTGCAAATATTCATGCAATGATGGTGGCCGCAGGCCGAAGAACATGCCTACTTGGCTGCCATAGATACACGTGTGGCAATTCGTGAGAATTGTAGCCACCCTGTACATTTGTGGCACATTCTGTAGCAGAAGTTTTTGATTTTTTTTGAAGTCAAGGAAGGCAAACAGATTTACTGTCTTCCCAAAACCCCATTCAACTGCCTGGCGCACGGTGCTCATGGTGCTGTTAAAGTTCTGCTGCTGTGGGCTCAGGGATGAGCCTGCATATGGCCGCATCAGCAGTGGCCACAACGAGTACGCAGGGTCGCCATATATCGTGTATGTTGTCCCTTGCACCAGCCGTTGCAGCTTTTCGTACAGCCCACTTTCCCTCAGCATACCTGCGAAAAATGCAGACAATGAGATAGCGTGTTAGTGCACTCAACTCCCTTCTGGAAAACAACTTTGTTCAGTCGCACAAGCAAGGCTGCTCAGACAACCATGCATGTACAAGATTGCGCAGAAGTAAACGGAGCACGCAAGCGGTGGCCAAACTGCATTGCTGCACCGCGTATGGGTGCCGACGGGAACCAAGGAGCGCCGGTCTAAAAGTGCGTTCGCACTGCACTTGCCGCCCTATCTGATATGTTTAATTACCGCTCTGCTGGCATGCCATATTGGGCGTAACGGTCTTCCAAAGGCCTCACTGCGCTATAGTGGGGCGCACCTTGCAAACACGGTATTGCTATGCTAAAAATGAAAATTCTGTAATCATACTATATCCGTAAATGGCCATGCTTCACTGCGGAACGGGAAATGTGGAAAAGCCAGCTTACAAAAACCAAGCTTACACTGATTTTTCGTTAGTTGGCTTCACCTTTAGGACAGATGCGTTGCTAGAAGGCATTTCTGCAGGGGCAATAAAAGCCTCCCTAAAATATGGATGTCCTAGTACCTTTTTTTATTTTTATAAGGTTTATCTATTTGTCTATACTGGGAACTGTTTTTTTCCGTGGCAGGAAAACCTGCTCCGGAAGGAGTGTGAGGCGATACCACACCCAACTATAGTAAACTGTAGGTTCTTGACTGAACGATTAATTAAAATTTTCAATACATGAAAATAATTTGCATGTTTTGAAACAAAAATCACACGAAAATGGTTTACTTTAATAATTTACGTGAAAGTAATTTACATGCTACAAAGCACCTTCCACCCTAATGGTGTCATGAATTCTGCGGGGAAATGAGGCGTACCTATGAGGCGTACCTCACCATGCCCTGACTTCCCATTCCGCCTTTACAGCCAGCCACAAATAGTCGGCGGTCGTCGTGGTGAGGTAGAAAATGTATTTCGTTTCCCCAAAAATGCTCTCTATGGGGTGCAAGTCGGCCCCATTCAGAGGCTACTCGTACAGCCGGACATCGCGCTCTTCCAGTAACCGCTAAACAGCTTTGAAAGTGCGGAAGGGGCTTCGATCTTGTTGTGAGATGTAGCACCCCTCTTTGAAGGGCCCGTTCACGGCATTTGGGGATGAGCTCATTCTCGATGACTTGGCAGGATGTGGGTGGGTTGAAAAGGCGTGGAAGCCTAATTAGGGGGCCAAGGCAGTTCCTCGTTACGGTTCCCCACACATTCACGGAACACCGACTGCTGCTGAAAACCTGGGACACATGCTCGATCTAAGAATTGTCGGAGCAGCTGATTTTCATACATTTTTGTATAGTTTTGATAAAACAGAAATGACAGCCCTTTTCAGTAACCAAACTCCCTCCATGAAAATTTCTGCCGCCGATTTTTCCGCACCCCTAAAATGGGGAATCCGAGATATATTCAGCTTCGCTGTAAAAAAGATGAAATCTCATTGCAATTTGGAGGGAAAGAATGCTGCCAATGGTCTATAAATTGGATAGTCTAAATTTTGTGAGTGGCAATTTCGTCCTCAATGATGATGATGTTTGGAGTTTAATGGCGCAAGGCCAACTAAGGGCAAAAAGCGCCAAACAATAATTTGGTCCTCAATGCAAATCTATTGGCTGCATGATGAAGCTCCTATTGCATGACCTCATAAGAGCAGCTACTCGACTGTCGGCTACGCAAGAAGCTAGCACGTTCCAGGGACATGGAACGGCAGTACGCAGTCATTCACATCCACACCCACTCGAAGGGGCAAACATATCAAACGGGCCCCCAAAAGGGCAGAGAACACTTGCGCATTGTGTGCTTCCAACTGATTCTGGGAGGAGAAAGGAGCTAAAACAGCACCACACGTGCATAAAGGAGTTGCACTACACCCTCCTCCACATTTGCAGCCAAGGCATGTGAAGCTATCACCCAAAACTGGCTTCAAAGTGGTGCGCTCAAGTCCCTTTATATTGAATGATTGGGTCGTAAATCATTTATAAGACCGCATGCTAAGCCGCTGAAGCACCACCCACACAAGACGATGTCATAGAGATGGGACTCATACAGGCGGCAAAGATTGCGATACGCAAGGAAGGCGGACGGTGACAAGCAAGGGCACCTACAAAAGCTGGCCTCTGCTTGTAGGTGATGTGAGTGTTCATAAACCTCATCGGGATGTCACGAACTTGTGGCGGTGTGAAAAAATAATCATCAAAAATGACAAAAACAAAAGAAATATATACCGAACCCCTAAAACTACACATAATAAATTAGGAAAATAAAGCCCCTAAGATTAGTTATGAGAACGCAATGTTAAGCTTTATCATGTGGCCGTACCTAAATATCCGAAGCAAAGTTATCCAGAACCATTAAGACTTGGGACGTTGTCCATTTCTGTTCACGCACCCTCAGAAATACTGCCCTAATTGAAACAACTATCGCTCTGCTACAGAGTCGGGCAAGGAGTTTTTAACAGCGGAGCTGCTCTACGTCTGGGCTTTACGGCAGTCGGGTGTAACGTCGCATCACGCTCCTTCTGAGGCAAGTTTTTCTACCCCCCCCCCCCAAAAAAAAAACATCCCAGTGAGGATAAAACAAAATCATAAAAGTGGTCCAACGGCCTTCATATTTTTCATCAGAAGACGGCTTATGTTTTCCCTAAAGTGAGTCTGCTAACAGTGCATTTGCGCGTAGAGGTGAAGCCGACTTTCAAAAGATCGGTGTAATCTTGGTTTTTGTAGGCTGCCTTTCCCACACTGAGTGTTTCGCCGGGAAGCATGGTTACCTATTTGTGAAGGTGAGAGAGAGAAATCCCTTTATTTTACGAGCAAGTTGGCTTAGGAACACGTGGCTGCGGTGGCTAGGGCGGCGGCTCGGTCAACCACAGGTAGCTGCACCCCCGCTTCCGAGTGGCCCAACAAGTCCTACCACTGCTCACTGCTGCAGATGGCTAGGTGGTGGAGGGGGGGCGGCGGCGTGAGACTTGCGAGGACAGGCCACATGGTGTGAGAGAAGGCGTCAAGGCAGTCACAGAGAAAGTTAGGGGAAGGGAACTGAGAGGAATGGACCTTGTGAGGGAAGGTACGACTGGCGCAGGAATTGGTCTGTGTGGGAAGGTACAACTGGTGCAGGAATTAGTCTGGAGGGATCGCCATAGGCGCTCCTAAGCGTTGGGGAGGGATGTGTGGTCAAGGTGGATAGCGACGGCGGCAGAAACAGTGATGCTGTGTGACTTCTTCACATGAGAGAAGTCTATTGCGGGCCGACCGAGAACCGTGGTGGGGAGCAGGAACAACCCCAGCACGGCTAGTATGTTCTCGTGCTGCTTTGTTGCCCGCCTCAGGTTAGTATGATTACAGAAAACGGCTCCAAATTTGGTGTTATTGAGTCAGTAGTGAAGTTGTAAAACGAAAAGTAAATGCCGTCTGCTGGCAATACATGGCCATCCACGGAGGGAGTTGGGTTACAGGAAATGGCTGTAAATGTTGCTTTACCGGAACTATCGCGAAATAAATTATATGACAATGAGCCACGAGATGACTAACATTATGCCCCACAGCTCCACTGGCCATCCTTCATATAGTAGAAGGGCATTGAATTTTTTTAACCGTGCGTGTCGAAACATCGGCTAATTAGTATTTTCTTTACCTTGCCATTGACATAACAGCGCAAAGGCGTCAAATTCAAAGCTGTAGAAGATTCTCGTGAAAAATAGCAACGTAGGGTGCTCTCCCAGCCCCCTGCTTCGAGAAAGCGGTTGGTCCTGCTTTTGGCCGAAAGTATGGACGGCCTGTAACAAGCCATAGGCAGCTGGTTCGCAGTCACTGGCAGCCAGCGTGCCCGCAAGCCGCCACTCGTGTCTTTTTCATTTAAAATAAGAAATTGGGACAAATGAAAGATTTGTCTTTGTAAGGTTCTCTTCGTTACTTTCATTCTTGGACAATACGGTCACTTTACACATCTCACCTTCGGGGCATGCTGTCCTCGAGACACTGAATTCGGAGCTTTGCTCGGTTGCTGGCTGGTTAAAGGTCTCTGCTTCAGATTACGCAAAGATGGCTGTAGAATGAGCTGGTCGAAAACATGGCAATGTGTTCATATTTCTTAGTAGCTGAAAATCGCATTATTGTCTACAAAGGTTAAACTTTGTGCTCATGCCCCGATACCACAAGTGCCCTTTACCAAGCACTACAAGTGTCCTTTGCCTTCGCAGCTATTGTGGTCTACACCCGACGACAATAGCTACACTCACCAGCATCATGCCTGTGCCCTGGGTAAGGCCCATCCAGTTCGCACACTATGCCATTAGCACACATGATGGCCTGGTACTTGACTGCATGGACCCTTTTGTGCCCCGAGAAGTAGATCCTCTGCTCCACGGATGGCCGGCAGATGGGCCTTGCAGTGCCATCCACAAAGCCCCAGCAGTTTGTCAATGCAGCTCCTCTGTTGTGCACAGCCTGCAGTGAAGAAAGTCTTAATTAAACACGCAATGCGAGGAAAGCTTGTAACCGTACTAGCACGCACAAAAAGAAAAAAAAATGCCAGGTCGGCTGCTTAACACAGGAGGATCTCATAGTAGTTCTTTAGCACTAAAAAGGAGCAATTGCTCTGTTCATACATGTTCCCTATTTGACTTGTCTTAATGAAGTCTTTATTGTTCTGAAATTGAAGAAAGCTTTCAAAAGGTGGACCTCACTGCATCGCTGCTTGCTATGAGCCACCTTTTTGAAGTGTCATAGCATAGACTACAATGCAGTGCACGGAATGTATTTGGCAGGAATGTGATCCTCGGCTCCCTTATTTAAAGAAGTGTCATGCCGGACGGACCCCGGGTTTCTGTGTTGGTACTGACTACAGTGACGAGGCCCGTCGCTTTAAAATCTGCACTACAGTAACGGGCCCCCTCATCTGTTCATGCACTACACGTGTTTTGCCAGTCAGTCGTTCGCACGAGCTGCCTGGCGCATGCGCTGCCTGGCGCTTGTTTATGGAAAGGCTGTGTCTAGCGTTCCGTCCAGAAGGAACGGCAGCTGTCACTAAATTTCCGTCCAGAGGAAACACAACTCGCTTTGAGAGCTGTCTCTCTTGATTTTTACCCAACCGGCCAAACCGCTACCGCTCACTGACTAGCCAGAATCACTGTTAATTATTAATCACTGGTAATAATTACAGGAGATCGGGCGTAACTGGCGATGGCTACGTCGGCCTTGGCTCCAGTGAGCGGGAGCGGTTCGGCCGCTTCAGTAAAAAACCAAGACCGACTGCTCTAACCGTGTGAATGGTTTTGCTGTTACAAAACGCTAACCACGCAGCCACACACACACACACACACACACACACACACACACACACACACACACACACACACACACACACACACACACACACACACACACACACACACACGCACGCACACACACAAAAAAAAATACCACGGTGCGAGAATCGAACCACGGACTGCAACGTCCGTAGTCAGCGGCAGAACCACAACACAAAATCACAGAACGAGAAGCGGCGGCTAATCGGCTGGTTTTGATTTTGTTATATTGAGAGGGCCCCGTCACTGTAGTGATTCTTTTAAAGTGACGGGGCCCCGTCACTGTAGCGCAGATTTTAAAGCGATGGGCCCCGTCACTGTAGTCAGTACCTCCTGTATTTCATAACTTGGCGAGTGCAATACACCACGCTGAAGAGTAACGTAAGCAAGCATGTACTAACCTCGGCCAACTCCGGGAGGTCGTCCACGGTAAGCCACTGATGGGAGTTGAGGTCTCCCAACAGGTGGGCAAACGTGGTCTCGACGTGGTTGAACAGATGGTTCACCACACTGGACATGGACGACGAATGACGACCGAACATCGGCTCTAAGTCCCACCACCTGTTGGGGTATGCCAGGCGCCGTAGACCCATCAGGAGTGCCTCCTGGCCCGAAACTTTCACACCTTGGCTGCTTCGGATTACATCCGGCACTCTCAGTTCCCCCTTGAGCAAGTCGAGGTGCTGCTTCTCGAAGCGGAACATCCTCCGGAACTCCTCTTCATCGAAGCTGTTGACGTCCAGCAGGCCGCCGCTCGATTTGTACTGGCGTGGCTTTGGCTCCCGGTAGCCGAGAAAAAGGTCTTCCAAGTCCGCCCAACTCAAATCTAAATACAAAAGCTGGTCACAAAGGACGCTGGCACGGGTTGGCCTCAACTTAGGCATCGTTCAACGATGAGGAGCACTACAGGAGCACAACACTACAACGATCAGGAACACTACAAACAACACTGAATAAGAAAAAAAGCTAAAACAAACGGTGAAATTATGCACACCGTTGAAAGTTATGTACAGAGAAAAGAAAAGAAAACACAAGAGAAAAGACAACTGTGAGAAGTGGCGCACAGAAATGAGTACACTGTAGCCCAGTCGAAGTAACTAGCCGCAGTACTGACATTGGATTGTATTGACTTCATTATGCTGACGCTCCAATATTTTGAAAAGAAAAAAAATATTTTAACTATACTTGCTGCATTATTAGTTGCATTGAAGGCAAAATATAGTACACCCACTAAAGTATTTGAAAATTTTGTAATTTACGCCTTCCGAAAGCTTTGCTCGTTTGCCGCAACAGCGCTGCGAGTGAAACACGCAAAGCGGCCGGGGAAAACGCTATACTAAAACTGGTCGCGGGCAAGCGTGTTGCGTTTGGGTTCCCCTAACTTCTTGGGGGCCCCAAACGCAAGGGCCCCCTATTCTAAAACTCCCTAATAACACTAACTTAGTAGCGACTTTCCGCGGCAATACAGTGTTGAATGCGACGCCTTTTTCGCCTACTAATCTCACTTTTATTGGCGTGGGTGTATTTACCCCTTCATATCGCCAGTTCAAATGCAATGAAAAGTAAGCGAAGCACGGGTTTAAGCACTTCGGAGGGATTCTCCGCCACGTGCCCAGCTACTGCCCATTAAGTGATTTTTTTTTCAAGAAAGCCCTTCCAAACTAAAATTTACCCGCACACACGCAGTTTGTAGTTAGAGCCACATAGAGGAGAAATTAGCTTAATTTGTTGAACCTATGCTCGGTTTACTTTTGACTAGCTGTCACTGAACACCTTGCGAAATGTTTTCCAACTCGTGCACTGGTGCAGATTGCATACTTGTCATCGTAATTTTTCGCAAAATAAAACCCGCGCATATTTGGATCAAAGCACAACGACGGCAACATAGTTCCTGTTTCTTTTGTAAAGCTAAAATTAACATTGGATTGGATGCCACGAAAACAACTCAAAATCAGCGTTGTGTGGTAGGTCCTACGGAAAAACTGAATAGAATAGAGGTGTGACAACTCCAGTACAAATTAAAGGAATGTAACGTGCCGTGCGAATGGCTGTACTGAACTGCTGACGTGGCCCAGAATAAAAAAGGGAAAAATGGACCGCGTATCTGCTCGCGTCGCTACAAATCACGTCGAAATATACGATGGTCTGCTGCTATCGCTGCCATGTAACTGCCTTCCCGTCTCATCCAGCCACCTCTCACACTGTTGCACTCCTGTCTCGGTCCACCCATCGGAGGTTTGCTGAATTTAATTTTCCCGTGTTCGCACTGCTAGCACCATCTCTTGGGGCTGTTGGTTCTGGAGCCACGCCCGTCAAGCTTGGACGGCAACCTTTTTTAAATGCGAAGCATCTCTTGCTCCCGGCTCTGTCGTCCGTCGTCCGTCCATCCGCACCTCTCCCCCTACACTATAAAAAAAAAGAAATAGTTAGCGGCCCCCGGTTTTGATCTCAGGACTTTCTGGCCGCAACGGGAGGTACGTAGCGCTCTTTCCACTGCGCTACAAAACCGAGACAGGAGCAAGTGCTACGAACGAGCCTTGTGTCCTTGACACATTCAAACTACGCCAAGAAGCTACTGATACAACGAAGGCACGCGAAGCTGAACGTCAACGGAAACGACGACTGAAAACTTTAGAGGAGGATGTTGAATTTCCCGTGGGAAAGCTGTGGCGGGAAGCGCCACGCGCCTTGCAGCCCAACCAGAGAAGAGGACGAAGAGGGCGGGCAGCGGGGTAGGAGAGTGCGAACGCAATAAAGAAAGGCGAGAACCAGGAGGTGTCCGATCAGGTAACGCCGGTGTCGGTCACTTCGCTGTATCTACATTTCTCTACATTTCTATGTCTCTACATGGGGGTTCACACTACGTTCCCATTCGTGCCCCGATAAATGGAACAACATAACGGCAGCACGATGGCAACACACACGGAACCACTATGATGCTTCGCATCCTCCTCATGGTTCCCCACGGGAAGATGGTGTAATTTGTTTGTATTTTGTTGTTAAAAATTCTTTTTACGCGTTTTTTTTTATTTTCTTGCGCAAAAATCGGGCACACGTCTACTGTTATTTAGGAGAACACTGCTACAACCACTTATGTATTGATGTTTTGCCTCAAATAGGCACGATGTTTCCTGTTTAATCAACACTGTTGTCAAGTGTGTAGTATGTCTCCAGATCTAGTGGTTCTGAAACGTTTTGCCTATATAAACTTCTTTCACAATTCTTTTGTATTTTCGCAGGGCGGTTCAATCGAGAGGCAGACAGACAGACAAACATACATTCGTGCAAACCAACAAACAGACTAACATTTTCTCGTTCGAGTAGCCCAGGAAAGACTATCGTCTTCAAAATGGAAACTCCTTCCAGTACATAGTAAGAACATGAAACGCGACGTGTTCGCAGATTGCGCAAACAGGAATCGAGCGAGACAATCAAAACCTTCCTTTGTACGGGGAAAAGAGAACATGGAGATAGTAATTATGGTTTGAAGCAGCCCAAATCAGACGGCGGACCGAAGAAAGTCCACACGTTGTCTATTGTTTGCGTACCTTCTTCAGGTCCTTCGTAATATCACAGCGCCCCTCTTCCCTCGGCGTTTCGAGTTCTCTCGTACGGTATAGCTCGCTCGCACATTCGGTTCGTGCGCACGTCGTCAAGCGTGGACACACTTGCACATAACTAAAATCGTATCGACCAAGCATACGCTGCATCCGTTGGAAATGTCGTAAATGCGCTGGCATACGCAACCAGGCCACGTCAGAACAACGGTATACAGGATTGTTCAGTGCACGAAAGGTAAGAAATTCATCATATACTTTGATTTGTCCGTAACTGTGGTGTTCAATTCTATTGCGCAGCGGTAACTGGCCTGTGCGCGTAAAGTGCGTGGCACAGCTTCGCAGTTAGGAGCTTAGTACCCATTACAAAGTCATTCTCAGTACAAATGCATTTTGCAGTCATTTCCTCGTCTCCGATTAGCGTCAAGATAGATGTCTCAAGCATGAATTTCGAAAGCCACCGATGTGCACCGTGTTCTTCTTTAAGGTTGAAGTCTCCCATGACGACCCTGACAAACACAAGTGTGGATGTGTTAGTTTCCCACCCACGTGGAATTAACCTTTTACCTTTGTTACTGTACTTATCGGCTGTGGAAGCGCTCACTGCCATCTCTGAATGAACGCCTTGATCTTGCTTTGAGAATAATTTGGAGAACTGCAAAACATCATAATGAATGCATCGTCGGAGCGTGAGGTAGCGAATAAACTGCTCATTTCACCTAAAAGGCCGTCATGTATACATGTGGGCACAGAAATTTAATGTGGAGTGCATGTGTTTAGAAGGTCTGAAATCAAACGTACATTATTCGCGGCGCTTTTCTCGTGCATCCAAAAAGAAAAGCACTCAAACTGACTGGCTAACCGGTTTATCACCGATTGAGTAGGGGCCATGAAACCGATTGAGTGGGGCCGTAATAACAAATATTTTTTTCCCGAGGAAGTTACAAGTGTCCATATCGATTTGATACTGATGGCCTACGGGCCGTCAACGATCGATTCAAGGTCGATACCATGTAACGGTGGCCCGGGCCAAGATTGTGACGCTGCAGCATCTTCGCAATCTCCTTTGCCCAATTTTGATATTGAACGGGGTTTTGGTAAGCAATACAAATATCAAAAACTAGCTGTAGTATTGGCGATGCCGGGGTGGGCCCCTATACTAACGACACTAATGTGTATAACGTGCGGTCGGTTATATCTTACTTGTCATGGCTAGTTCATCGTGAAGTTGTGGACAGTTAGGAACTCGTGCGAGCTTTCAATATACGAGTTCCTACACGACGCGGGTGGTTATGAGAAACGACCGGAACTCGTGAGTTATTGAAACTATGCTGAAACAAATTGTGTTCAAACAGCCACTTACCCATGCCGCATTGCTGAGAGGGCCACGGTCCAACACCAAATTTGGGCTTGTACGGGCGACCAGTTCCCTCCCAATATTTCCCTTGACCAGTGAATGGAGGCGTTTGGCCGCTCGGATCCCCGATCCATAAATAGATATTTTTCTCGAGCGGCACAAGTCGTCGCCACATTTAGGGGGGCGCCCACTAGGCCGTTATCTTTAACGTCAATAACATTTCTTTCTCTATATCTACCCATTGGAAATGTTATCTCAGTAGGTGGGATGAATAACTATCACTAGCTTCTTATAATACATACCATGGGCTTCTACCGGAGGCGTGTGTTTACGTAACGTCCCAAAAATGGGTGCTTTCTATTCGAACACTCGAAAATTGAACAGAATTCCACTTTCTGAGGGGTGTAGTTCAAAAACCTCCGCTCGCCTCTTTTTGGCCTTGTTTCGACAAAGTTATGAAGTTGGTTTTTGAAAATTTACATGAGCTATATTTCTAAGCAAAATCCCTAGAAATGCGTAATTTCCCCAAAGTATTGATTCTTCCTACCATGTGGTTGTTAGGGAAAAATATTTTAAAACATATTTTAGATATTTGTATGAACTACAAATATTAACAAAAACCTATTCGATATCTCAACGACCCTGCGATAACAAGAAACATTTGTTGAAAATTAATTAGCAATTTTCATTCTATCAGGTGTGTAATTATTAAACATTTAGCCATACTGAGCTGCTGCAATATAATAGTAATGTGCTCCTGAAATTTGAATCCTCTGGAACAAAGATTTTGGCTTGGCGTTCAAATCACCTGTAAGGCCTTTTCTCCAGGTCAGTGGTACAATTAAAAAAAATCATTTCCGACCTCTTAGCGCAGAGAGAGATTTTTTGAAATGAAGCCCCTAAAAGAGTGAGAAGGCTTAACAGTTGATGTCAAGGGCAATTAAACTTTGGTCGTGGAGGCTTGAATTCTCGCGAGTGAATTGATATTATTTTTTAGATGTCAATATGCCTAACTATTTCCTGAAAATTACACTCCCGAGGAAGAGAAAATGCTAAAAAATTCCCTCGCACTTCCCCGAGGGGGAGAGTGTGTAAGTGCGAATGCACGGTTGTTGATTGCGCGATTACGGTGGATATCGTGATCTTAATGAGTAGCCGAGAGATTACACACACGCACACAACTGTAATGTTCGCGAAAGAGAGATCACACACACACACACAACTACAAAGAAAGAAAGATGCATTTATTCACAGACACCTATTTGTGTTGTCGTTGTACTTGATTGCTAGAGCGGATCTCAGCTTTGAAATTTCGTGTCAGTACTCCTTTAAGCGGGTGCATTAGCCCTTCTCACGCCCGATTCCTGGCCAATCCCCCACCTGGGTATGTGCCATGCACAGACACCTATTTGTGTTGTCGTTGTACTTGATTGCTAGAGCGGATCTCAGCTTTGAAATTTCGTGTCAGTACTCCTTTGGCCAATCCCCCACGTGGGTATGTGCCATGTCAGCGGCCTGGCAGCGCGCGCCCATCTCCCCCCGTTGCCAAGGAAGACGAGGAGATTCCTGGCCAATCCCCCACGTAGGTATGTGCCATGTCAGCGGCCAGGCAGCGCGCGCCCATCTCCCCCCGTTGCCAAGGAAGACGAGGAGCGCGCGCACCCGCAGCTGTTGCTATGCGGACGGCGGCGGAATGCGGACGGCGGCGGACGCTTCAGGCACGCTTAAGAAGTGCATTCGCACTTAAAATATCTTTTTCAGGAAATCGTCATTTTATCGCACGATCTTTGGCCGAAAGATTCAGCTTGTGCAGACAGAGGTAGCCCACAAGAAGGTATCGAAGCTGTTCTGCAAGGTTTTACTTTACTAGTTAGAAATAGGACTAATCATGATTTGGGGTATATTGAGTGTTTACCACTTACTCAGTAAGAGCAATTAAACTTTGCTCCTAGAGGCTTGAAATCTCGCGAGTGAACTGCTATTATTTTTGAAAGGCTCAATATGTCTAAATGTTCTGAAAGTACACTCGCGAGGAATAAAAAATGCTAAAAAAATTCCCTCACACTTCCCCGAGGGGGAGAGTGTGTAAGTGCGAATGCACGGTTGTTGATTGCGCGATTACGGTGGATATCGTGATCTTAATGAGTAGTCGAGAGATTACACACACGCACACAACTGCAATGTTCACGAAAGAGAGATCACACACACACACACAACTACAAAGAAAGAAAGATGCATTTATTCACAGACACCTATTTGTGTTGCCGTTGTACTTGATTGCTAGAGCGGATCTCAGCTTTGAAATTTCGTGTCAGTACTCCTTTAAGCGGGTGCATTAGCCTTTCTCACGCCCGATTCCTGGCCAATCCCCCACGTGGTAATATTATGGGGCCCAGCACACGAAGGCCTGGAAGGAAATGAGAGAGCCGACTCCCTAGCGAGGCAAATCAACAGCCGCAGGGAAACGGACCACTCTTACACCCTTCCTCCCTTCATGTCGCTTAATGAAAGGCTTTACACTCAAAGGCAAGCGAGAAAGACCATGCCCGCACCGCATCACATGTTAGATGCCGAAGACGCGCGAAACATAAGAAAACTTCAAACCAACGTTTTCCCATACAAATCCAGACTGTCTCTCATGTTTCCAGAGAGATATAACGAAGAATGCCACAAATGCAAATTACGAGCAGACTTATTCCACACAGTCTGGAACTGCCCTATAATTTGGCAACAGAACACCTACCAAACCTCCAGAGAGTCCTGGGATTTAGCACTGTCCAGCTCGGACCTTTCGACACAGCGTGAGCTGCTAGAGAGAGCCAAGCTGGGAGCCTTTGCTACTGGAGTCCTGGAAATAGGACTTCACCCATAACTCTTTCTACATTCCCGTCTTCCTATTTTCAAATAAAGTTTACTCTCTCTCTCTCTCTCTGTGTTGTCGTTGTACTTGATTGCTAGAGCGGATCTCAGCTTTGAAATTTCGTGTCAGTACTCCTTTGGCCAATCCCCCACGTGGGTATGTGCCATGTCAGCGGCCAGGCAGCGCGCGCCCATCTCCCCCCGTTGCCAAGGAAGACGAGGAGATTCCTGGCCAATCCCCCACGTGGGTATGTGCCATGTCAGCGGCCAGGCAGCGCGCGCCCATCTCCCCCCGTTGCCAAGGAAGACGAGGAGCGCGCGCGCCCGCAGCTCTTGCTATGCGGACGGCGGCGGAATGCGGACGGCGGCGGACGCTTCAGGCTCGCTTAAGAAGTGCATTCGCACTTAAAAAGTTTTTTCAGGAATTCGTCATTTTAGGTGTCTGGTTACATTTGCTACCCGTTCAAATGTCAGAAAACCAACTTCAGCATTTCGTCCTAACACACCTATAAAACGGCGAACAGGATTTTTGACACTGCATCCCTCACAAAGTGGCAAATGTTAAGGTGGGATATCGAAGCCTACACCGAAGTTATGGGCATTGGGGCTTGCAATTTCGTGATTACGTCCGTATCATAGCGTATGGGTTGATTTAGGTAGCTTTTAGTACATCCACAAGGGAGTGAAAAAAATGTCCGCGCATTTGTTTGCTTCTCTGCAAACATCGTCGAAAGGTGGCAAATTCACAGCCGTCCCTGCCATGTAACAACTTCGCCTCCACTTCACACCCCTCACGCATTTCACCTCCCCTCTCGCAACTGGCATGTAAAACACAGTGGAAGCTTGCTCTATACAATTTCCCAGTGTTCGACAGCCCGCGCCCCTGCCGTGCTGTTTTTAAAGCGAAGCTTTATCGTCTTCCCTGATGCCGTTGTGGGCCAATACGCCCTGCAGGAAAGCCAAAGTTTGATGACGATGGCGATGAATGGTCCTGGGTGAAGTAAAAGAAAAAAAGTTTTCCATGGCCGGAATCAAACTTGGGTCCCTCGCGTAATGAAGCCGGCGCCTATCCGATTGCTTCATTTCGACATGGTCGAAGCGAGCACCAAGCAGAAGGTACCCATTCGCGCCGTACACCCCAAACCCAAACGTTAGACCTGCGGAGTGCACACTCTAGAGGTGCTGTGGGTATTCTAGAAGAGTGGTGCGTACCTCCATAGTAGCTCGTACTCGCAGTGTGGGATTAGCCTACCAAAGAATCCATTACGAGAAAGCTTCGCGTCCAACCATCGCCGTCGTTAGACGGAGGGGTGCATGATTTTTTTAACGCGTTTTTCTTTTTACTCGTCGTTAGAACAGGTGCGATGAGTATTCATAACAGCAGAACAACGGTACTTTCCCTGCTTAGATAGCCCGAAAAGGGACTACCGTCTTTAATGATTGTCTCCCAAGCCATCGCATGAATGTGTTTTCAGCACATAAAAACCAAGTTGTCTGGACAGCAGCGCAAACGATTGGAATAACCCAAAAACCTGTTGCTTATATTTCGCGATTTTCCTTTCTTCTGGAATAATTACGTCAGATACATTTAAAAGGATAACAGCGTTATCCTCGCCAAGATTTGTTTGTCAGTTGCATGGCGACTTGCGGATGCGGTGACTTAGAAGTGGAGCCTTCGTGATATTCCTATAAAACCTGCTCAGATAGAACTTCTTATGGGTATATAGTTGTTTGAGCAGACGAGTGTCATACCACATGTTTCGGGATAGTTCCAATAAAACACGAGTTCCAGCCGTTTCCTGTAACCACACGCCTCTCGTAGGAGACCACGTATTGACAGCACATGGGAATTCTTATTGGTGTACAACTTGAAGGAACCCCCTTCATGAGCGAAGGGTTCGCGACCCTGACCCCCCCCCCCACGAAGTGACGCCGACACAAAAGAAACACACATCACCGCGTTATTCCGGGACAGCAAAACAAACATGACATGGGTAGAAAAAGCAGCTTGTAACACAAACGGTCATGTAAGCAACATGACACTGCAAAAACTCACTGCACCGATTGTGCAGAAAAATAACACAGCACTTCGCTCTACATTTACGACAACGTTCGAGTCTCTGTACCAAGCCACCCCGTGTGCGCCCAGCACATGTGCTGGTTAGTCCGAGCTGGCCAGGGGTAGTCGGTCCGGTTGTCTGCCTTTTGCTGCTCCCATCCTGGTTCTGCTGCCGCCGAGCTGTTCCGTCCAACTCCCCCCTACCCCACCCATGAGAGCAGTCTTTATACCAGACCGGGCCGTTGTGCGCATGTTCCGGGCTTGGTACGCACCACACGTATTCCGTTGTCCGTTAACTGTTTATCGCACACGCACGCGCGGGCACACGACTCACCGGCGTCACTATCGCTGTCCGACGCACGCTAGCTGCACTGTATTCACCATAGCGCGCACGTAGGGGCTGAGTCACTACATACTCTACTATGAACACATTGTGACAAGCAACGAGTAACTCAATGTACGTTCTCACAAGTGGAAAATAACTCCGTATCTGTTGTACTGATTGATATATTGGCAAAGCCTAGCATCAGCAGGTACTACGGCAAGTGTATGGACATTACTGCAGAAGCTAGTTAATGCCTTTGGAGGTTTTCTTTACCTATGCGTACTTCATGTACATATTCACTTTTTTATCTGGAAATAATCTGTAGGAAAGAGTTCCTGTGCGCTGTATATTCAAAAATATACTCTAAAAAGTGATGCTAAAAAGGCCTGCAAAAACCTACCGTGGTTCGCCAAGACATAATTCGTGTGAAAAGTACGAACTAATTTAAAAGGCTTTTCGTGAATTGGTGCTGTTTGTCATTTAAGCAGTGTTTTTAAAGGGACAGCTTTCTAATTGGGACCGATGGCGCCCTGTCAAAAAATGAGGCACCCCTCTGTCTAACACGATGATGGTTGAACGCGAACCTCACTCGTGACGGATTGTCCTCGTCTTTACACGGTGAGGTGCAGGATTTTTCTGTCTACTTTCCTACGTCCATGCACCCCTCTCCAAGTCCAAACCGCCTCGACCATGTCGAAATGGAGCAATAGTGTAGACGCCGGCTTCTTAACGCGAGGGGCGTGGCGGGAATAATTTTATTTCTTTCACTTTACCTTCTTTTTTTTGTGTTGCAGACGCTATCAGTGAGAACACTAAAGGTTCGCTTTAAAAATAACGCATTTCCCTATAGACCGGTTGGACGACCGAAAAGCTCTGATAATATCTCTGGTTCGCGGAGCGTGCGCTAACCGGGATTCCACTGAGTAACAACTGTTAATTTAAAATCTTTAAAGAGGAACGGTTGTAGATAAGACGATAGACGCACCGATCATGAGAAAGGAGTACAACAGTATACCTTTATCTCATAAATGACCTACCGCAATGCACTTAGGTCGTTGGTATATGCGTTTACACATTGCGTGAAAAATCATCGCATGGCCCTCGTGCTTCGTTTTCGATTTGGTGTGATGATCGATTGGCAGGCTGGACACACTTTTAGCATAGGTTTTGACGCACTTATAACGCAGTTTTGACGTAAGAAAAATTTCTCACTTCTCTCAACTTTATGGAGCGGCAGAGATTCTTTTTCTTTTGCACCCACAATATAGTATTCTCTATATTCGATTGGGAAAGGTAATATTAAACCAGAGATAAGCGCACAGACTCAGCAGCTGCCCATCGGAACCAACTATTCAACCGCCCCTGACTATTCGACGCAATTACTCGCCCGTCGTCGTTGGCTCGTGTAGGCCTGCGCGACAAAAGGCCCGACCCGAATCCGACACCCGTCTCTCCACTCAGGAATGCGGCGGCTCGCCCGTGGCTCCCGCGTGCCTTCCTGTTGTCGAGGCAGCAGAGGGCTGCGGACCCCGCATCGCGACGGTGCTATTCGCAGGGGACCGCCATGCCGATCAGTTGCCCCGATAGCGAGCCAAGAGTGCGCACTCAGCCAACACCGACCAGCCACGAAGGCACTTCACCTGCTCGCTCGTGCATCGCGTTGGCGACTGCATAAGGACCTATGCAGAGTCGTCTCTTGACACGGCACGAGCACTACGTGTTCCGGTCGCCAACATGGATCCCCTGCCCGCAAATTAAGACAAATAGTGCGGCGTCCTGACATCAATGAACACTGCCTTGTTATTGAGTTGGTGTTTCTAGAGCTCGGCGCCGGGATGCTCAGCCTAACATCCATCACGATTGCGCGGTGGCAGGAGTGGGTGACGACACGCAGACCACCCTTACTTGCGTTTTCACTTTGGCGTCAGCGGGGCCGCTGGTGGTCATACTTTAGCGTCGTTTTTTAGGGAATAGTTTACCTGGAAAAAATTATTTCGCGCCAGTGGTAGCGCTGAGGTGTAATCCGCTTGATGGACGATGCGTGTTAGTGGTACTTTACAACTATTTCAGCGCTGCGAGAAAATTGATTACACAAAGTTCTGGCTTACCTAACCAGGGCGCCAACCCTTCTCTGGATTCAAAACGTATTGCTCGGCTTTCATGTTGTCGTATAAATAAGCATGCACATTGCATGCTTATCATGCAAGCACATTGCATGCACATTGCATGTTTATAAGCACATTGCATAAGCACATTGCAGGCTCATAAGCATGCTTGTAAGCACATTGCATGCTTATCATGAAAAGATGTCAGCTTTCCTCGGGATTGTTGAATGCCATCACCATGGGCATCGGCAGGATTTTTTCTTGAAGGGCTCAAACCCTTTCCACCGCCGTAGGAGGGTGGGGGGCAAGGGTTAGTAAAAATATCTTAATCAAAATTCCACAGAATCCGAGGGATATAACAAAGAAAGTGTGTTTCTGTTCTTAGGGGTGACAATTAGGTTTCAAAATGTCCATTAACGCTCATACGTCGCAGAATGAGACCACTACGTTACATAACGGCATCATTAGTAAAGAGAACGATCGAGGGCACAGATTTTTTAAACAAATGCCCGGCACCGATTGGATAACCACGTAAAATAAATGATGTTTGGAGCCGAAATTGCGAGAAATTGGTATTTTCTTCGTGTCAACCTGTTCTTATAACTCCATAATAACTCTTATTACTCAGCCATAGTATAAGCAAGGTGCGTCTACGGGCACTCAGATTGCAAAGTAATTAATTCTTCGAAGACTATTTGCCTCTCTTTCTGAAACTTTTGACGATGCACATGAAGCATTATGACTCCATACAGACTATTGTCGGACACCGTCGCACGAAGCCACGTTTTCACACGCTGAATCACGCTAAACGAACGCTCGATTGGGACGCCATTTCGTCCCAGGAAATATAATGGCCGTATGCTTACCGCGACTGCTGTTAGGATGTAGCCTTCAGCAAATGTGAGAAACACCTCCGGGTATTTATTGAAGTCCTTGTTCTTGCACGATCAACGCCAAAGTTCACCGTCACAGTATAAGTTGTCGAATTGGCGGTATTACTTCACTGGCTCGCAAAGCTACGTTTTGAAATCTTGCTCGCTCCCTCGACGCCTCTCGGTGATGCAATAAAACAAAGCAAATGACGGGGTGTCTCTAAATTCTTCTTGTGCTGATGGCAAAGAGTCCAAGTAAAGGACGAACATGGTACGAGTATTCTTCCGGAGTTCCCTTGTGTTCGGCCGGCCTGTATCAGGCGGGAAATGAGTCGTAGAGCACTGAGTTCTGTACCAAGCTTTCTTCTCATTATCTGAATGTGGGTTCGTAAAGATTTCTTTCGCTTTTGTCCTGTGCTCGCCGATTGTTTCTGTTAGGAGGCGGCATGTTCCGTTGCACCTCTACACTGTCAATTTGTTCATTTAAAATGTCCATTCTGTTACAAAGTGTGCAGAAGAGTGTAAACTGAAGTGCTGCATACTGCATTTTCTACTACTTCATTTTTCACATGTAACACATCCACACTTAGCTCGGCCAACATCGCCAGGCTCACTAAATATCGCGTTCTCTCGGTCTTTCGCTGTGGAGCCGACGGGCACCCATTCATTACGCAAGATTAAAATTTAATATGCGGCTTTCGATGAAGCTAACATGAAAATGCTTTACCAAGTGAAGGGCCAGCTCGAGCTTACTCAATTATTTATGCGGTAAGCACGTAAATCGCAGAAAAGCGGCCCATATTCATAGGCCATGTTAGAGCAAGTGTTTGAACAAAGATGTTTTTTTCTCAAATAATACTGCTGCCTTTTAACAATACTTAAAAAAAAGACGAGAGAAATCAAGAAATCAGTTATGAATCGGCGTTGATTAGTCTTTTGCCCGTTAAGTGGGTGTACCGAAAAGTTTTGGAGGCGAAAGGCAGGAGCGGGACTATTTTGTCCGGCGGAGTTTATCTGCGAGGGATGGTTTGAGGGCGAAGCGATGTGGAGACGGTTGTGCGATGGTGGAGGCAGCTCAGGTGCGGCAGTGGTGACAGAAACATTTTCGGATTCGGAATGGTCAACCGGCTCGGAAGGAAGGAAGGAAGGAAGGAAGGAAGGAAGGAAGGAAGGAAGGAAGGAAGGAAGGAAGGAAGGAAGGAAGGAAGGAAGGAAGGAAGGAAGGAAGAAAGGGAGGGAGGAACAGTACAGTAAAGGCAGGGAGGTTAACCATGGTATTGTGCGGTTGGCTACACTACTCAGGGGAGTGGGGACACGGGAGGAAGGAAGGAAAGAAGGAAGGAAGGAAGGAACAGTACAGTAACGGCAGGGAGGTTAACCAGGGTACTGTCTGGTTGGCTACCCTACTCAGGCGAGTGGGGATACGGGGAATGAATGAGAAAGGAAGGACCGCGGTACACATCAAACGAGAAGAGAAGAGGTAGAAAATTAGCAAAACACAAGGCGTGGTCATGGCAGCTACAAAGGCAGTACAAAGCACACTCACAAAACAAGAAAATGTCAAAACTAAGGCGGTACACTGATAAAATTGGCGAGCTAATGGCGCTGCACTGTAGTAAAGACCCTGCAATCATTCAGATAGGCCCGTGTCCTTCAGAAAGCGAAGTAAGGCTTTTGTAGCCTTTTCGGCCTGTGACGGAATAGGCCTACGACTCAAAATTGTATGTGAAGTAAAGGGGTGGTCGTCGAGTCCGCGAAATGTGGTGGAGAGCTGTTGCCTCTGCGTTGTGAATCGGTCAGAAGGGCACACAAGGCGTTGAATCGTCTCTTTGGTGGCGCACACATCACAAATGGGCTATTGGCCATTCCAATGATATAGGAGTAAGCACCGGTGAAAGCAACACCTAGCCACAGGCGACAAAGTAAGGTGACGTCCGGGCGTGGCACGTTACTAAATAGGTGGCGCTGCAAATCGGGGTCGAGCGAGTAAAGACGAGAGTTCGGAAACTCTGGTGTGTTCCACTTAGCGAGAGTGACTTCGCTGGCAATGGACCGCAGCGGCTGCCTCAATGCGTGATAGAGGGATGCAGGTCAATCTTGCACTTTTGTGGGCGCCATGAGCCGCTCTATCCCATGTTCGTTCCAAGTAATGCCGCAGTGGCTTGGAAGGCGCTGGAAAACAATAACATGCCCATGTATGATTACTGCGTCATATAAGCACCGGATTTCAGCCACAAGTTGTTCGTATGGGCCGGGGCGGAGGGCATACAGGATGCACTGAAGAGTGGGCCTCGAGTCGCAGAGCACAACCCATTTTTCTGGCGATTCCCACTGTATGAATAGAAGGACCTCCCTAATAGCTGTCAATTCAGAAGCACTTGACGTCGTAGAGTTTGGAAGCTTAAAGTGAATGTCGACTGACTTTTGTGGTATTATAACACCACCGGCTGTTATAACAACTGTAAGTGGTTACCGATCCGTCTGTGTCTACCGACCCGGTCCATGAGGATTACCGACCCTGTCTCTGTAGGCCTCACATAAAAAGAGTAGGGACAGCTGTTGAAGAGCACTAGGTGGAAGGCCCGCTTTCTTTTTTATTCCCGGGATGGTTAGGTGCAGTTGTGGCTGTAACAGGCACCAAAGTGGGGACGAGGGTCGTGATGGAGGTGGATATCTCGATGGCAAGCTCCCACTGTGAGCGGCAACCACCTTACAAAAATATGCCTGTGGTCGTGTTGAAGGCAGGGATGCAAGGTGGTGGTGAGGCAACCGGGTGAGTTGCCTGATGTTTGCCCTAATTGTCTCCAGTGGCATGTCAGTTGTGATCGGGTGGTCCCTCGCGATGCAAATTGTGGCCACAGGTGAGGCGCAACGCGGGAGACCGAGACATGTCCGAAGACGCTGGGCTTGTGTGACCTGAATTGTCTGTAGGTTACTTTCACACGTGTTGGTTAATACAAGCAGGCCGTAACGTAAAATACCAAGAAACACGGCGTCGTATAAGCGGAAAATTGGTGCACAGAGACAACCCACCTCTTTCCAGCCAGAAACTTGAATAGCTAGAGCACTGCAATCAGGCTTTTCAGTAGGGAAACTTGAGGAGTCCATGATAGATCCCGCTCAGAAAAGTTTCTCTTCTTTATCAAACAAGGCACTATAATAAAAACAGGTCGGTATTTCCTTTTAAAAGCTTCTGAAGTACATTTTAGCTTTGCAAAACGCCAAAATGGACGATCTTCGCGCTTGTTTGAAGCATGCTCACAGACGCGAGCGCACTTTGACACACGGAGGCTGCGAGGTGCCCTTGCCGGACTTTTCTCTTTTAGGGACGAAGCTCCTTAAGTCATGGGTCTGTCCATCCCTTGTGTCTCGTGGTACGTGACCGCCGCATGCTTTCGGAGATGTCGCAAAGTGGGCCGCGTTGCACGCGCAAGAACCGGCTGCAACCGGCAGCGCAAACTCGGCACCGGGAGCGCGAGCTTGTCTGTGTTCGCCAACGGAGGCGCGAGCGCACGTGCACTGCGAGGGGGAGATCACGCAAGAGATCACGCCACGAACGCAGGCAGTCGTTCTCGGAGATCGAACGAGACGCAAGGACCTTTGCTCGTTTCCTCTCGTCTTGTTCGGGCACAAGTTCGCCCTAAATAAAAGTTCTTTCTTCAAATACGCACTCAGATGTATCCATATGAACCCTACCACGATCCGAGGAACGTGTATAGACTTAGTGTTGCAGCCCATTGCAGCCAGTACAAGAACCTCTCTCGCTTCATTTCACAGATCATAAAGCCGTCGTAATGAAGGGACCTCGCAATCCAGTCATGACAACGACGAAATGAAAAGAACAAACGAAGAAACGCACACAGTCTTACGTCTTTCTTAATGATGTAATGGTCGAACTTTCACGGGAGAGTTACGGTTACCGATGATCTCCCCCTCTCGAGCTTCGCCCCACTTATCATCATTCATTACGTGGATATGGCGTGATTTTTTTCCTTACGCACACCCTACAAGGTACACGTTGTGGCCACAACTGGCTAGGGTGAGAAGGATTATGTTTTTGACGCCCCGCCAGCTGGACGGCTGAACGCTGGTGCTGCCGACTTCACCTGCAGCTGTCACCTAGCAGCAGAGCAAACAAAATGAGGGCAGAGGGCATAAATTCTCCGCTTTTCGGACGAGAGCGGCAAGTAAGACTTCAGGGGACGCAGGTGGGAAGCGGGGCTAAAAAGTTTCATCGCCATGGCAGTCACCGAAGGCTTTCAAACACGCCAGGAAAAATGAAGGGCGTGCATCTGAGCAACCTGCTATTGATGATGATGATGATTATGATGATGAATAAATATTTATTGGTCAAGCTGGTGCAGATGTTAGGGCACCCGCCCAGTGCTTCCCTATTCCGGGATACCCTGAGCTCGGCTGGCGGTCCAGGTTACCAGTTCACGCTGGATCCCAAGGTCCGGGCCCGTCAGGCGGTTCGCCCACTGCTTGTAGAAGGGGGAGGTTATTGGGACAAGGCCTGTGGTCGTCTGGCACTCCCAAATCTGGTGGTACAGCGTACCGGGCGTTGGAGGGAAATTGCAGGTAGACGGGTATTGGGTGGGGTAAATCGCATGAAGTAGAAGACAGCATTTGTTTTGCTGACGCTGACGGGTCCCTCTGGCCCTTCCCGTCAAACACGGCGTGGGTGCGGGGAGTCGGATTGGATTATCATATTCACCGGAACCCCGTTCATCGCAGTCGAGGTTTTGCAGCTTTAGCCAATCTGTGCGGAAAAAGTAAATTTATGTACGTTCCAACTCCAAGCAGCAGCCTTGCCACCAGAATGTTCAGCAGGAGAATAAATGTCATTTGACACGGGCCTTGAGCGGTTCAGCACCTACCGTAGGCGAGGGGGGCTGTTAACGAAGAACCCAGGCATAGGTAAACCGTGGGTAAATAGCCTAGGTCTCGCATTCATCCGAAGTACAAACTCCAGTTTTTCAGAAAAAATTCAAGTGCTAGAATGCAGCGTAAAGGCGTCCAGGCGTGGCTGGCTTAGATATTTGTTTGTGGTGTCTACTTGCGTTCCCGCCGAAAAAAAAAACCCAACAGAATCAACCCCCCTCGCTCTTTTTTTGACGGCAAGGTTGCAATGAACGTCCTAGAAAGTTTCGGATCATGAATTTCATCGAAAAAACGAGCAAGCACAATGAAGCTGCGGGAAAAGCACAGTGAGCAGGAAAGGGGGCAGGAGCTGATGCGGCATGGAGGGCGAGGTGGGCAAATTCCTTTTTTGCACCCCCAGCCGACGCCCATGGCCAACGCCTAGACCAATAAAATGTTTTGTCTTGACAACACCTGCTGGTTGACATCCCTTATGAAAATTGTCATGGCTCATCGCGTGGTGTCTTTCAACGTAAACTTCAGTTCGGCTGCTTCTTCTAGACCAGGCTTTGCTGTTGAATCTGCATAAGGTTTCGTTCCTTCAAACTCTTTCAGCGTAGTTCGTTTAGGCATACGGGAACATTAAAGGTGCGGACTCGTTGTTTCAGTGCTCCGCTCAGCCAATAGCCTCCGGCACGGATATTCCATCTCTTGACTGTACGCCAGGTCTTCAGGTCATTGCTGGTGAAACAGGGTCAGCCTCACCGCATTTGAGCTATTCCGTATAAGCGTCAACTCCAACGGACGGCCTCTTACCAACACACAGCTTCAGTGTCGTTCTTTTGGAAGCTAGACTCACTCCTTCCGTCGACTTTGTTTCCCACACATTTTGCAAAGATCGCTGGAATAGGCACCTTTTTGCTGTCTTTGCAGCAGCAGGAGGTTCAAAAATTACACCATCTTCCCGAAGGGGAACCCTGAGTAGAATGCGAAGCAGCCATGGGGTCGACTGAAGTTCCCATTAGTTTTCAGTTCGCCGTTGCCGTTGACGTTCAGCTTCGCGTGCCTTCGTTGTATCAGTAGCTTCGTGACGTAATTAGAATGAGTGAAGGACATAAGGTGCGCTCGTAGCACAGGCTGCCGTCTCGGTTTGTAGCACAGTGGGAAGAGCGCCACGTACCTCGCGTTGCGGCCAGAGAGTCGTGGGATAGAAACCGGGTGCCGCCTAACTATTTCTTTTATAGTGGACTGCGCTGGCGTCAGCCCAAACGCCGACGGGGCTGAAGAGACACCATGCGCAGTAGAGTGCGGACGGCGGACAAGGGAGGGAGGGACACAGCCCCGAGCATGAGACGCTCCGCATCTAATATCTGTGATTTAAACTGAGGTGCTCTTCGCGTCTCGTGAGACTACCTGAAATATTATCCCACTGCGCCAACTGATGTAACAAATTTTTAGAAGCATAGTTAGCCAATTGATGCTCTGCTTGCATCGTAAGATGTTCATGTTACTATAATCTTTACTTTTTTATGTGTCTGGGGGAATTCTGGTTTAAATTGAAAGTGCTCAGGTGCCCTCAATTATGCCGCACCACCACATTGCGGCACGCCTCTTGGCCAGGTCAATCTTCGGTGCATAAAAATGCCCGGAATATTTTTTGTGTTTCTCAGTTAGGCCTTTTAAACGTTTCAACGTCGTTTTGTGGTTGTTAAACATGTTTGTTCTTCACCTGCTGCAGTCTTTTTTTTCCCTTAGTTGAGTTTGTATAATATGTTATGGTTGACAGCGCATACATTGTAATTATTAAATGTTTTCGCCGCAAAAGCATCATTTGCCATAGCATTTTTTTGCCTTGTACACGCATTGCCAAGTTCTCTTGTGTTTGTTATTGTTGTTTGCGTTGTACTGCTCATGTACCACTCCCCTCAATATTGCCCCTTGGGCACTGAGGTATGTCAAATAAATAAATAAATAAATAAATAAATAAATAAATAACCCATTGAGTGAAGAGCTAGTGAAGGCTGTGGCCGGCGTCGGCAGCAGTGACAAGGCTCCAAAACTCCATTGGCATCGAAGCCTGTCATAGCACTTGAGTGGCAATAATAAACAAACGGGAAAAAAGACGCCCGCCAGCATCTTCCCACGTGGGGAACTCCAGTAAATGCGTCGCATAGGGGTGGTTTTATTGCGTGAACGTTGCGTAATTGGGTAGTTTGTGGTTACCGGGTCCGGAGCTCGCTTCAAACGCTTGCGTTCAGCGTTGTATGGTCGCCTCTTCGCAGCCTTGTCTTCTACATCGCTCGCTGTTGAGGGTGGGGTAACGTTGCCTTCAACGAGTGGTGGGACGCTGCTGTTGGCTTGTGCCCCAGTACTGGTTGAAGGTACTGTTGCTTCTATCGCTTCTACTTCGACGGAGCTCCGTGGTGGGACACGAGTAACGTGGATCGAGCATCAACCAAGGATGGCAGTTGACTGAATTCCGAGCGCGCGCTCCGCCGCTTATATACCCAGCGCGCGCAGTAGAGGAGGAGGAGTACGCGAACCTATCTCGTGATGGATTCTTTGGTTGGCAAGGCGCATGCGCGCGCAGTAGAGGGAAAGGAGTACGCGAACCTATCTCGTGATGGATTCTTTGGTTGGCCAATCCCTAGGGGCACCCTGCCACAATCAGCATCAGAGGCGCTGCGGACGGGGCTGGTTGAGCTGCAAGGCGCGTGGTGCTTCCCGCCACAGCTTTCCCACGGGAAATTCAGCATCCCCCTCTAAAGTTTTCAGTTCGTCGTTTCCGTTGACGTTCAGCTTCGCGTGCCTTCGTTGTATCAGTAGCTTCTTGACGTAGTTTGAATGAGTCAAGGACATAAGGCGCGTTCGTAGCACTTGTTCCTGTCCCGGATTTGTAGCGTAGTGGGAAGAGCACCGCGTACCTCCCGTTGCGGCCAGAGAGTCGTGGGATCGAAACCGGGCGCCGCTAACTATTTCTTTTTTATATAGTGTAGTATCGCGGAGCTGTTGGTCTAAAGAGGAGAGTTGCGCATGCGCAGTGAGCGTGTGGACGACGCCGCCATCAACGACGCAGGACCAGGCGAGCCTAAGAAATGCTCCGCATTTAAAACAGCTCTTGCAGGCAGCACCTCGGCATGCGAAGAGCCATGTGAAAAGCGGTTTAAAGCACGACCTGCACTGCTCTCGCCCGGTGGCACAAGAGCCTGCACAGGACAGAACAATTCTCAGCCACATCGTCCAAAAGATTCCGGTCTGCGCCAACATGCTAATCTGGAAACTATAACTTAACGTACCAATTTGCTCGTAAAACTAACAAAAACATAGTCTCCCCCTCCTCCCCCCTCATGTAACAAAATCGCAAACATTACACGCAGCAGAAACCTCGTAGAAGCGCTCAGAGGGATTCAGTTCGACACTATTGTTCTCCCATTGCAACTCATAGTAAGCCTTCAAGTTAAAACAAAATGCATGGAGCCTTAGTGTCCCTTCAAGCTATGTGCCACTTTCTTCCTTTCACCCCCCCCCCCCCCTTTAATCCCGCTGTGGGGTCGGAGGAATATGGTCACTTTATCCATGAACCGTTGTGTCTGGTTTAATGAGGCTAAGCAGCAGCTCCACTCCTAACTGATCTTCCTGCAAGGCCGCTTCGCTGATTAAAGTGGGACACACTGACACACACGACTAGTCAGGCGCTCAGTTTATTTTTTTGAATGGCAGCCATGACAGTCTTATCGCCGGAGGCGGCCATTTTTGGGTCACCCCTTCCTGGCCTACCACACCTGAGCCACCCCGTCTGTTTTTCGAGTGTTTTCTTTTCTCGTCGTCAATACGAGAGGGCCGTTGTGACGGAGCCGTAAATGTACAGCGTGTGCCGTGAGCTCGTTTCCGGGAAGGCAACGTCGGCGAGACGCGGAGACGGAGGCCCTCCAGTCAACACAGCCGCGGTTATGCGGACCAGTCGGATCGCCGGGCGAGGTTTTTTAAGGAAGCGCGAAAGGCAGCTCGGGGCAGTCTGTTCGGGTGTGCACGAGGTGCATCATGTGCGCGCAGCGATGGGGACCGAGGGTGAGAAGTTTCTTTAATGGAAGGAAGTTCAACGGTTGCCTTGCTGCAACAGACCGCTACCATCTTCGGTTATGTACAAACGTGTGTTTTGTATTAAATGTGCCGAAGGCGTTCTTCGTTCTAAAAACGTTTGACATGTACAAACCCCGGCAGCAGCAGCAGCAGCAGCTGAGAGAGTCGTTTGGCTACATTTAAGTCGCCTCCATACACAATGTTGTTGCATCATGGGCTTTTCCGGAGGTTTGGCTCTCGTGAACAGAATTCGGCTTTTAAAACGTGACGACGAAAATCCCTCCCGAAAGAATCTCCCGTGTTCAGCGAAGATTTTCCGCGCTTATAGGTTGTTTCAACGCCCCAAGAAAAAACCTAGCCTCGCACCCAGGGGACGCAGTGAGCGGCCAGGCTTTCCTCTTTAATTCCTGAGCGCTATCCACGCCGCGGGCGCTTTCTTACCTTCAAGATCTTCGGCCGGCATCATACCGACGAGTTTGCCAATACTTTATAAAGGGCTCTCGGAATTTGCTTCGTGTTGGCTTCGCGATGTAGGAGAAACGAGAATTAAATTTTGATCCTTAGAGCCCGGCCAGAAAGAAGCCATCTGGCTCTTCCGCAGGAAGTCTGTCTTTATCTGCGACGGCAGAAAATTTTGTAATCGTGCTTCGGAAAGGGCCCTTTCCTCGCGGGTATACCATACCCCGTCGGTGAGAGTCCAGTAATTGGCGTATAATAGGTAGAGTGCTGGGAGACGGGTGGGATTAGTTCCATCGCGACCGTTGCTACGCTACTCTAAAGCCGCAGCTTGGAACACTTTGCGGGCTAGCCACAGCGATTTTTCAACTGACTACATCCTTACCCGCGTTTCATATCCTTCAGCGAAGAGTTGTCTGTAACGCATGATACTTCTCACCGGCAATAGAGAAATAAATAAAAAATGACGCAACGCGAACAATGAATTCTTTTTTTTTAATCCGGCTTATTTCATGCCGATAAAAAGGCATTCCATATAAAGTGACCCCACGTCCCGATGTAGGCGGGACACGTCCCGGTTTTTCGACTGTGGTCCCAGTGCCCCGCAGCCTACTTGTGGACGGTGTTCTGTCTCGTCTTCGGGCGGAACTATGGAAAACGGGTGTCAAGCCCAGTGTCACTAACGAAAATCTGGAGGAATAAAAGAGCCCAAAGAAACCGTTTGAGGAACTTCAAGAAAAGAGCAGCGCTCACAACGGGACTAAACAAGAATTGATTTGATTGATTGTGGGGTTTAACGCGCCGACACTACTCGGGCGAAGAGGCGCCCCGTAGGGGAGGGCCCCTAGTTAATTAGGACCACCTCAGGATCTCTAACGTGCGCCGAAATCTCGAACACACGGGCGTTTCTTTTTTTTTCGCCTCCATTCGAAAAGCGGCCGGAGCGGCCGGGAATTGAACCCCGCGTCCTCGTGCTCAGGTACTAAGCAATAAACTGTTGCGTGTTTCTTGCTTAGTTCTAATGTCTGAGCTGTTTTCTTGAAGTTACACTGTACCAACAAACCGTTCAGCACACACCCTTCTGCGTTTGACGAACGGTGGGTAGCACTTATTTACTTATTCAGCAAATAATGCATCGTTGCTCGTCGAACAAACGCCGAGAGAACTAAGACATGTATGATCTTTCAGTCAAAACAAATTGCATTGAGCCTTGCTGTCTATTGAAGCTATGTACCACGTTCCTTCTTGCCCCCCCCCCCCTTCAGCCCCCTGCCCCCCTTTAATCCTGCTTCTGGGTCCGAAGAATAAGGTCCGAAGAATAAGCAGCAGCTGCGCTTCTAACTGATCTTCGTGCAAAGCCGCTTCGCTGATTGAAGTGGGACACACTGTCCCAAGCGACTGGTCAGGCCCTCAGTTTATTTCTTGGAACTGCAGCCATGACGGCTTTATCGGCGGAGGCGGCCATTTTCGGGTCGCCCCTTCCTGGCCTCCCACAACTGGGCCACCTCGTCTGTTTTTGAGAGTTTTCTTTTCTTCCCTTTGTCGTCGCTCTTAGAGGGGCATTGTGACGGAGCCGTGAATGTCCAGCGCGCGCCGTGAGCTCCTTTCCGGGATGGCAACATCTGGGAGCCGGGGAGACGGAGGCCCTCGAGTCAACGCAGCCGCGGTTACGCTGAGCAGGCGGCTCGTCGGGGAAGGTTTTTTAAAAGGAACCGCGAAAAGCAGCTCGCGGCAGTCTGTTAGAGTGTGCACGAGACACATCATGTGCCCCCAGGGAGGGGGATTAAGGGTGAGAAGCTTCTTTAGTGAAAGTTCGACCGTAGTCTTGCGGCGGGACGACCAGCGCCTCGTCCCCGGGATCAAGTTCGCGTCCTTGTCGTGAGTCACAAGGCCGTTCAGACTCCGCATCCCTGGCCCCGGAAACCGTAGGCGGCTTCCCCGGAGAAACTGACTCCTCTTCGCCGGTACCTCTTGTTGTCGGACTTGTATTGCCAAGGCTAACCACGACCAGGGTTAGCATATATGCCTCCCCTTAGAGCCGGGTTGTTTTTCTTTTGTAGCCCCTACCTTCGTGTATTTGAGAGATTTTTTCTGTGCGTGTGTACGTATGACCGTGCTCTAACCACCAAGCGCGCATGTGTTGCCTCTTGTCTCGCGTCTGTTGTTCAGTGCCTGCGCGCACGAGCACATATATCAGCGTGAGTTTTTTTTTTTTTCTCTTAGTGAAGTCTGCCTCTTTTTAGTCATGTGTCCCATGCCTTCCTATTAAATGCTTTTTTTGGGACTGGCCGAACTTTGAACCCGTGTGGGTCTCTCTACCTCCAGGGACTCCGGTACACGTGCACACGCACAGGCTGACCACACTGTTAAAATATCAAATAGCGATTGTCACACCTCTCGCTTTGGGCAAGCAAGCAAAGGGTAGTGACACATACAACCTGGTTTTATTCAAAAGAATATGTGCTTTATACTTCTCTCAGTGCTCGCTCAGCAGCAAACCATCCTTTATTCGCAGATAAATATATTTATTTCACTCAGAATTTCAAGTCTACACCATAGTTTTCTTCGTAACGTCCTTCCTTCGGTAATGATGCGTTAGAGACAGGTCATAGAAAAGCCAAACACTATATTGACAAAGGCTCCGGCTTCGCTATCCGCACAACGCGTCCGTTACTTACCTTTCGCCTTCCTTTAGATGGCAGAAGGATACCGTTTGGAGGCCGCTCCTTCCACTCCATTTGCTTATAACCGGACCTGTTCGTGCCGTATTTTTGGTACGGTTGATGGTAGCTGAACAGCGTCACGCAAGTAACAGTGTAGCTTACACTATTGGCCAGTTTTGTTTCATCTCTCCTGTATTCGTGTCAGACAAGCCCTACGCGCCTCACGGCTGCGTAAGGCAGCGTCGGCCGGCGTAGAGCTATTACGTTAAAACTGCCGTCAGTGTTACTTTAACGAAGCAATATTTCGAAGGACGCAATTTGTATTTTGTCTTCATAGCCCCGTTGAACAGCGGAAGTATTGCTTATACTGTGAGGTGCACCGCAGTGGAGGCGGCACGAGGACGCAATGGCACGAAGGTTTATTCAAATATGAGCATGTGAGATCCATAAATAATACCTCTTGCGGAGGTTGGTAGTCAACTGTCTGCTACACTAACCCCTTTTCTGCTCTTGGTTGCTTGTCAAAAACGTCGTTCCCCTGCTTATTCGTATTTTTTCCAGAAACGCTCGTCCTTGCAGTGAAACATTTGAAAAAGAAACAAAAAAGAAACATGAAGTGCAAGGGTTGGAGATATATAGCCGATGGACGTAGGATGTATTGTCACATTCACCGCAATATATACCACGCGACTTGCGGATGCATTTAATCTTCACCTCTACCCAAAACGGTGTCGTTTCGAGTTAGGTCACTCCAGTCTGACGCAAGCAGCAACTTTAGCTCTTGAAGTAAATCCCCCAGCGGAGCGCAGACCACGATAGCCTGCGAACCTCATTGACTACCAGCTTGTGCGAATACATGGTCTAGTAACCGCAGACGGCAGCAAGTCCGCCAGCTGCTAGAAGGCGCTGCACACGCAAAAAAGCGGCGCCCTGAATGACATGAAGCGTGAAAGTTCACACGTACGCGCTTTACCTCGAGCCCTCCTCTGCAGGAAGGTACTGTATTTGCGGTGTTTAGTGTGCTTTAAATACACGCGCACCGCATTCTGTCGTTTAGTTATCATCTTTTTTCTAATAGACACCAATACAAAATATTGTACTTGAGACTTGCCAGCAAACTTCTGGGCTCCATTGGCAACCTTGATGATGCTGGACGTGGCAAGGGCCGCATATTACGCTACTGGCCGCTCAGCATCCCTACGCGTTTGACCAGGGTTATGGCAAGCTATCAGCTCACGCTGAACCTGTCAAAAATTATAAGCATTGACACGCATGGGCAGAACATGATCAAAACCGGTGTACTTTCTTCTCCACTATTACTTCACACTTGATGCAGTAGAAATGTTGCAGAATGAAGTCCGTGGTGGTCGTCGTAATAATGACTATATAAAAATATTGTTCTGGGCAAAGCAAAATAAAATAAAGCGCATCTTTCTTCTGGTACCTAATGCTTCTTCGCCTAGACCGCTCATCAAATGAAATGTATCTTATTTATTAGCTTCAATATTAACATTTTCTTAACGTTTCCCCTGACAAGTGTTCGTATTGTGCCCCTAACGGGGCCTTAAAAGGGTGTACGTCTTTATACGTGTACTGTAACTGTCTTGATGCAATGTAAACACCGTCTTTATTTCTTTTTATAGATTCAAGGCTTGAACGCATTCTGTCGGCGCTCTTGGCAAAGACAACGTTTATCACTGGTTACCGGCAGATGCTCTATTTGTCGCTCGACACAACTTTATGGCATTAACCTTGTCTCATCACCGTTCATGGTAACCGTTAACAGCTTATTTTCCCTGCGGATACGCCTTTCACGGTGACATAAGAAATATTATTTTTTTTAAAACATGCAATCGGGCCATTGATTAACAATCCACCTTTTAGAGCTATGCCGGACTGCATGGAGAGTAGCAGGCATCATTTTTCACAACTGTTATTAAATTCTTTGCGTTCGCGAAGTTGGCATGCTCGTTAACCCTTAGTTGTATAGGCGGTTTGATATGAAGAGGTAGCTGGAGGTAAAGCTGGTCGAAAGTTGTCGAAAGTTGTGTTTGCCAATGTTTTTCCACGTGTTTTTGTTTTAAGGTAAAAAGTACTCCAACTTCATGCTTTACCCGGTACCCCTGTTTTTTGTGTATGTGTTTTGTACAATGATGTCCCCTTTGCTCTCCGCTATGTTTTTTCAGGCAGATAAGCCCGCAAAAGCTGAAAAATTCGGCGTTGCTGAAGATGCCGTTATGACAGGGGGTCTAGTAACTCCAAAAATATGACTCTACATGGTTGATTGTGGTTGAAGGCACCTCTCACGCATGATTCTAGGCTAAACGTTTTTTTCATTCGTGTGCCTAGCTACCAGGACATAAAGCTTCTTACCAACTGTTCAGAACGCCACTCTAGCAAAGGAAGAATTAACGTCTACTATTCATTTGTTCATCTTCTTCAGTGGCGGCGTGTACAATTGTACACATCTATTTTGGCGCCATGATGCGCAAGCTCCCCTGCTTCAAATGGAATAGTACTCAAAACGGGCCTTCGGGACAAAATTAAAGTTTGTTTTATTCGAGAGATTTCGTGTTTTGTAGTGTTCCTGCACTATAACCGGCAGCAAATGATACCGTATTCACTGAGAAATTAATCAATTGAGGTTAAAATTTTCATTCTCCCCGAAATCCTGCGTTTTCGGGACGTCAGCAATGAAGTCATCAGTGCGCGTATACAAACGAACTTGCACTAAGTGATTCGGCTGCAGCGCTGCTTGCCGTCAGCCTTCCCAGATGGCGCTACCATACTCATGCACGGACCGTTGTCTGCCGTTGCGGTGTTTTTTGACCGTATGTGAACCTGGCTTCTTTTTGTTAGTGTAGAAAGCAATCGTTTCTTGAAACATGGAATATTTTCGGCAAAAGGGTCACGTAAGACAAGGTCACTTACGCCAATCGGCCAGTGCGTGTAAGACAACTCGAAAGAGGCGGACTGCTGTGCAGCTAAAACAATCATAGTTCGCGCAGTACCAACAACAGTACGCATAAGTACTTTTATATTAATGTGTGCTTTCGTAACTTCCACTGTTTATCCCCCATTCTTACTGTTATAAAAAGAATGGGCCCTAAATTTAAGCGCAAATAGCTCGTTCGGAAAGCTTATAAGTTCTGTCTAATCTGCGTCTGCTTCCGCCCTCCTCCACCAATCGCAGAGCTCGGTGGTATGACATCATAGGTTCTATTGTGGGAAATGAGCTAGTGGGTCGCATGGCCATTCCATTTTTTCCTAATTGCATAGCTTATTTGAGCGAAGTGTGCGTTAAAAGTGGTGTCAGCATGGTTCTAACGAGGCAATCTTTCGAATGAACCACATTTTTGTTTGGTCTTCCTAGTCCCTTTAGGGCGCGCACTGCCGGATGCCTTCTAAGTAAGCAATCAGCGAAAGTTAGTGTTTTCGCAACCAAAGTTAATGCCAAAACAAACACTCAAGATGGATGCCTCCAGCTTTTATGGAATGGCACTTCAGTTCATTCCCGTGACACTTTTCGTTTTTAGGGGTATTAAGGCTTTTAAAAAATTGATGTTCATATAAGCTTAATATATAAGGTTCTGGCTTGTCGCAAATGAGAATTTTTTGTGATTCCTGCAGAAGATGGCACTAGGCCGCGGGAAAAAAACGTGTGAGTACCATTGTACATACGGCGCTTCGACACTTCGTCGTCGGATCCCCTTTCCTTTGGATTTTATTTTTATCTAACTTGCATTACTGAATTTATACGAGCATTGTACTTGTGATAGGTATAATAGCCCGCTCACTAAGTCAGCAAAAGGCTTCGGCGACGTCGGCTCAAGCTCTTTTCGCCACAATTGCCGATGGGAAGAGCTGGCTGGAACACAGACGAGATTGGGACGCTCAGCAACTCCCCTGCCCCCCCCCCCCCCCCCCCCCCGCACACACACACACACACACAAATTGAGAGATGTCCCGGCATTTCAGTCAGACATTCCACGTAGCTTGACTGCCAGTAACAGGGCTGCGCGACCGAAGAAGGAAAGACCAAACACGACCTGTCAAGGCCTGTCCGGAAAAAGTATGTCCGCACGCCCATGCCAAGCATATTTACTAAGTTTGACAGAGTGAACCCCTGGCCGATTCACATCACTGCTAACTTCCATCGAAGCTACTGACACAAAGGTTGTGTTTCGAAGTCTCGACTTCGGTGCCGCAAATGCGGAGTTTATTTTTGTCTCAGTGGCGCAAAGGATTGGTTCTTTAAATTTGACGTCCAAAAGTAGCAGCGTCAAAGCAATAATCTAAGACGCATTGAAAATGCACTTTTCAACACTGTTGACAACTCAAGTGCCTGCAAATCGTTTTTGATTGGGCTAATGGTCATTTACATGGTTTATTTGCCCAGAGGTGCCATGTGTAGAAATGTACACATCATAAAATGTTTTTCTTGGCTCAAGAAACCTGCTGTGATTCATATCACTGAGTTTGGGTTTCTTTAAAGAAGCCATATTGGGTGGAATCATAATTTTCCTTCTTATTTATCTTAATTTGCGTCTTAAGGGGTTATGACACAGCATGTTTGAGATTGTACATCTTTCCGTTCGACTAGTTCATGGTTCAACTAGTTCATGGGTTCGACTAGTTCGACTAGTTCATGGAACATCGATGGGTGGATTGGATATGGGACTGATTACGGTGCAGACAAAAAACCTACACTTGGAAGCGCAGAGCGCAGTCTTTACGTCAAAGTGTACGTTCTCTTTTGTCTGTTCCCGTTAGAAGTCTAAGATGCAATCCACCGATTGACAGGAGTATAGTGTGAGGCTTCTGTCAAAAAACATTAATACACTTGCTTCGGTGCTGACCACAAAGTATCGCAGGCAGAACTCAATTTCAAGATAAATGCAATGACCAAGCGGCAGTAGAGGTTTACTCTACTCGAAGGAGAAAATAAAATAAAGGGGATGCTACTTAAAGGCCAACTGCACTCACGATATCTGGACAACACTATTTTCGTATAGTATGCTGAAAAATAAAGCAAGATGCAAAATACAACACCTGAAATACGCGCGTGGGCGCCGCAAGCGATCAACAAAAATCGGCAATCTTCAACCCGAAATCGAAGAGAGCGCGGCCATTGCAGGGACGTTGCAGCCGACCAGCGAGCGGCCGCATGGTCAGCACCTCCGGAGCAAGCCTGCGCGCAAGCTCTACGCGCGCGCAGGGCAGCAAATAAGTGAAGCGTTCGCAGTAGAGCTCGACCGGTTCTCCAGCTACGTGGCTGGTCAGAGGAAAATGCCCCGGCCGGCCGGAGTGTCACAGACGCGTCATGGCTGTTTACGCGATCCGCCGGCAGGTGCAGCGTGGTCTGCGGCGGAACGTTTTTATACGATTCTGACTTATTAATAAAGCGTTTCACGGGGCTACCACTTAGCTTGCAGCTGATTTGGTGGTACGCGCTACACACTAAAAATAAATTTGGTCCAGGTGAAATTTGGGTGCAGTTGGCCTTTAAGTGCCACCACAGCCAGGAGAGCAGGCCCGGGGAGATTCCTCTTATCTGAGGGAACGTAGAGCGCTGAAGTATACAGGGCCACGGTTGACAAACGAAATGGTTGATCCGCACCAGCGGTTTCGTTTGTCCCTTTATTCTGCGGTCGTCCTGTATACTTCACCGCTCTACGTTTCCTCATGTCCCGATACCAACTAGCCCAACATCAATCTTTACTGAAGTAAGTCCTCTGATCTCCTCTGGGAAGTAGCGGGTGGGGTTGGGTTGTAACGGAGTGGGTACGGGAAGATGGGAAGGGGCTAGTCCAGTTTGTATGGAAATAGGGCCAGCGATTTTGGATCTGATTTTTTAATATCTGGCTCCTTTGCAGGCCTGATCTGCCGCATCGGGATGGGTATTAGACTATGCCAATTCGAATTTTGCGGCCCCTGCAACCGGGTTGCTGCTAACCTGCCGGGTTGCGACCGTCGGTGACAGGGAAAACTTAACAAGCGGTCACGACTATATCCCCAGCAACCACCCCCGGTACAACCACCCCCGGTACAACCACCCCCGGTACAACCACACGGTACAACCACCCCCACCTTCAGCGGCCCCGACCAAATGGGTACTACGATTACTGAAGGGAGTCTTCTAGCGATCTCGGGTACAAACCCCCATGCCTTCCTCGGTCTTCGGGTACCGGAAGCTTGTGCGCCATCCACGGGGAATTATCGGAGATCCGCACGATTTGTCTCACGTCCTCCTTGCGCCATCTCTTCGTTCATTAGAACAGGAGGTGCGTTATGTCGATAACACCTATAGGTTTCAGTGGTCCGTTTGGCTCCTTTAACTCCATTCACAAAAAATGGCTAGTATGTATGGACGTCTCAGTCGCCACGCCGAAAAAAGTTCTTTACTTTTTGCTTGCTTGTTTATTTATTTCTAGAATAGCACTCCCAGCCGCCTGTCTGCAACCAAAGCCGGAGTAGCAAGTGCCATAAATGCAGCCATGCAGTGCAGTGCATAGCTCGCGCGCTAATGATAAAACTGACCCAGACAACAAAAGAAAAAGGGACACCGGGTTGCAGCAAAGAAAAAAAAAAAGAAATCGTGCAGCTTCTACTTGTGGTGCAAGGTTGGAGGAATAGCAGAGCTGGCGCCCCTCTTCCTTCTTCGGAGACCCGGCTGTTGCACCTTACATTCATTTCTGAACTTGCCGCTGAAAGCTCTCCATGACTGACTGGCCCGTATCGCTTCGTCCGCAGCCTTTCACATCTCTCCCATAGTGGACCGCGTTAGCGCATGCTAGAACCCGCGGCCAAGTCCAAAGCCACCTCTGCTCTACGAACCCCACGGAAATGCTGTGCACCCGGAAAGCGATGATACCCCAATCGTATAGACGCCTGTTTCATAACTCAAGGGACCCAGGTTCGATTCCCACCCCGGAAAGCATTTTCGCTAACCCCGTACCTCTCGGCCGTTTGGGGTTGCCCTGTGGTTACGTTGCCGGTTTCGCGGTGTAAAGGTCGCGGGCTCGGTTGCCACGATCTCCCTAACCACATTTCTTTAAAGCAAAGCTTTCTAGCTCTGCCAGCAAACGGTTATTTCGTGGCGTGCGGGACAACATACTCCCAACGCGTCAGAGGCCGTGGCGGGGGGAGGGAGGGGGGCCGGAGGGTTTTACTCATGGAGCACACTAGAGATGGCGCGGTGAATTTACCCAGCGTTCCCCGCGCGGAAGTGCCTCCTCGCCGGCGGTACGGCTTTGTCGTCTGCTTTAGCGACAGTTGTTTTGGGCATGTTTTGGTGCAGCTTCGCGTCCATTGCGCGGTGCCTTCGCACGGCTTGATTAACTGGTTCAACAGCACCTCCCGGGTAACCCACATCTGAGGGAACTAAGTGGCCGTACCGCAAACATACGTTAAGGATTGGATTTCAGGGTGGGAAAACAAAATGTACAGACCACATACAGACATCAGGCCGCCAGAGAAAATGCTACCTATTGCGCATTGCTTGCCACGAATGGGACTCCGCTTTCTAAATTGGTGAATACCAGTTCGGTTGTGTTTTAAGAGATATTACAAAAGGCGAAAGTAGCAACTGGTTCTGATCAACAGCGATTATAAAAGTTCCCTCTTCTTTCTAACACTTCTCAAACTTACTAAAGTAGCTAATTTAAATCGGTATAAATGTTAATCGCTAAGCTTACATGCCTAACTGTTTCAGTGTCTGCGCTTGTGTCGCGCGGTGGTGTAGCCCCTGCTAGCACATCAGGATGGCTAGTTTCCACTGTCTCACCGTTCGAAAGACGGTCCTCTCCGTTTTCTTTCCCCCTACTCACAGCCGGGTTACAGCGGCGGCGTCCGCCGCTCTAGCCCGGCCGTGGCCGACGCTGCTGCTACGTTCGGGACGCAGCCCCCGCGAATTCTAGGTAACACGCCGCGGTGGCTCAGTAGCTAAGGCGTTGCGCTGCTGAGCACGGGGTCGCGGGTTCGATTCCCGGCCGCGGCGGCAGCTTTTCTGATGGAGGTGAAAAGCAAAAAAAATTCCCCCGCATTTCCCCGAGGGGGAGAATGTGAAAGTGCGAATGCACGGTTGTCGGCCCGCTTGCGGCGCTTGCGCTCGGCCCCCGCAGCCCACCGCCTCGCCGCCTTCTCTTCCATCTCTTCCATCGGGTTTGTAGTATCACGTGTACACCACGCAGTTATCAAGCCGCTATAACGCCGCTGAGTCGCCAACGCACGCCGCTGACGACGTAGTTTGAATGCGTTAAAGATATAAGGCGCGCCACTAACACTGATATCAGCGTCGTGTCCGTGGCTTGGTCGGTAGAGCGTCGCGCTGCGGCCGCAAAGTCCTCGGATCGAAACCTGGCGCCGGATGCTGTTTCTTTTTCAAATATAGAGGAGCACTGCGGACGCCGACGCCGCCGCCGCCGCCGGCGGTGGATGGTTTGGGGTCGCTTATAAAGTGCATTCGCACTTAAAACACCCGTGTGTACGAGATTTCGGCGCACGTTAAAGATCCCGATGTAGTCAAAATTTATCCCCTGCCCTCCACTACGGCGCGCCTCATCGCCTGCGTTGCGTCGGTGCGTTAAACACTACAATCAATCAATCAATTAATTCCAGGTAACAACTGGCAGAATCTCTCGTTTTGCTTGTGAGAGCCACGTGTGGGATTTAAAGTGACACCGCGTGGCCAATTGTAATGGGTGTCGTATAAAGCTTCGCTTTCCAACCACCTTCACAGCGTGGATTGGAGCCGATTTTTTTTCTTGAGGCGCGCTGTGGCAACACCTGCTCGTGGGCTCCCTGCCTCCTCGCCACTTACCCTCACACTTTGAGGTTTTTGGAGCGACAGATGGCTTTTGCTCGGCCCTAAAAGCTCCGATTTCAAAATATAGACTTGCGAGGGAGAAGCTTTATGTTTCTCCGGTGACATACAGAAGCGCTATGTCAAGCTGTGTGTTCCCATTGGTATACGATAGCATTTCATTTCGCTTGTGAAAGGCGGTCAAGTTTAAGCATTGACGAGTGATAAGAGGGATATTCGGGCATCCGTTCTGTGGACAGCGTGCGGAATTCAATTCCAAACGCTTACAGTTTGAAGGTAGAAGAAAAGCCGAGATCATTAATTTTACTGCTGCACATTTCGATAGTTTTAGCATGTTTGGTTCGTGTTTGAAGCGATCTAATGAACTGCGTGTAAGTTTGGAAATTGATTTCCGAGTGATCATTAACAATGTTGAACAAGAATTTTAAGCGGGCTAGCTTTCCACGTGCCTCTAATGTTGAAAGTTGGGATCAGGGGCGGAGTTCGGTAATTGAAACCTGCCTGTCATATGCGTGATAAATGAATTTCAGGGAGCCGGAGTACGTTCGAGGCAGTTTAATTCTAATTTTTCACGATGGTCCCAAACGACATCTGCCAGTGAATATAATGGTGATGGGTGCAGTTGCTTTTTCCTCTTCTTTGCTGCTGTAATCGGGGTAGCAGTAATCTTCGCAGTAATCGTCGCAATGCCGCTGCTGATATGATCAAACCCAAAATATCAAATAATGACCAATTTATGGCACTCGTCGTAAAGTAAATTCGAAATGTTGGATAAATTGAAGCATCTAAATAGCCTGAAATTTACCTCACAATGTAACAGTCGCCCATTGCAGTACCCTCACGTGATTAACAAAAACACATAAAAGCGTAATCAATGCTAATTGCAAGTAATTTATTAATAGAAAAATAAAAAATTTAGAAGTAGCAACGTTCAAGACTAACAAAACCTGTTGCACCATCTACAAACTAAAGAAGGTCTATCAAATTAGCGCCATCACGATTAAATAAAGAAGAAAGAATAGCACGCTGTACAATTTAAACATCGCTTTGAAAAGACGTGAGATAAAAGCAGAAAAAAACACACAGAAACCCCCACCAACCAGTGCGTCTTACGCATTTAAACCAGACAGATCCGGTAAACTCCGTCGAGTCGCGTGAAAGAAAAACGCGAACAAGAGGACTTAACAATGGCTCCTACGAACTGCGTGGTAAATCACCTGTAGAGTATCCCGTATTTTTTCTCATATACTTTCTCAGGCAGCTGATCAAGACATTCCATCTACTTATTATAAGGTTTAACGCGTCGTCGCCACACAGGTGATTAGGCGCAGCGTAATAGGGTGCTCCGGATTAATTTTGACCACTTGGGGATCTTTAACGTGCGCCAAAATTTGGAACACGTGGGCATTTTCGCCTTTCGCCTCAATCCGAAGGGAGACATACCTATATCTTGCTGGGAAAGAAATGTTTATCCACTGGTTTAGTGTTAACAGCACGTGTGCCTGTTTCCACCTCGGTGTCAAGGGTCGGGCGTGCCATTTACTCCCAATAAGTGGTAAGCCGCATCAAAGTTAGCTCCTGAGAGGTGCTGAATCAACCGACTCGTATACTTTTCTTAATCGTTATGCCGCTGGTGCTGAAGCCTTAGAATGGCCGGTAACCGTTGGTGCCAGTAGGAAAAATTAGGAGCCCTAGAATAGTTTAATCTGATTATGTGTCTGGTTTGCGCCATGGGTACGCCTACTTTTTGCTGGCAAAAATGACATTGTGTAGTCAGAAGAGGATTACACGATTTCAAAGTCCGCAATGCGTTCACCGGTTCTCGCTATGTGTAACCTGCGGTGCTAACTACAACGAAGTTATGTTTCATGTCTATTGAGTTTGCTAGTTCTATTAACGCGAAGCTTTGTGTGGCCAGGAGCAAGGAAAATCCGGCCGTCCCGTACACGCAGAAAACTCCTCCTGTGTAGCCCCATGTGCATGTGCGATAAAAACGAGGTTGGAGAGCAGTTAGAAGAAAGGGAAGAGTGATTGACTGAACTTATTTCAATGGCGTAGCTACACTCTCACATCCACTGGCAAGCGGAACGCAAATCGAATAAGCAATACACTCGGGTAAACACTACCTCACGTCAAAGCTTCGCTGGCTAACCATTTGTACGGAGTGCGTGGGCGCGTTATTTTCGACACAGTCTGGGTACCGAGTTATGTATTCAGAACACCGTGGACATCGGGCGTTTGGTTTCGTACTAATGGCAAATGGGGTCTCCTCTTGCTTTACCGCTCTTGAAATCTATGAGGTCTTGTGGAATTGGGTCGATGCAATGAACGCCCCAGAATTTACACTCAACCTTCCAAGCATCCATTCTTCCTGCCACCACGGCTTCCTAAAGACACGGGTTGAACCGCCAATAAATTGTGTGGTGACTATATGCTGAAAGCTTCTTGAATTACAAAGTGCGCTACCTGTGTGTGGGATGGTTGGGAATTTGCAACTTTCAATTCTGCACGTAGTTTGCTTTACAATTCTGTATCAACGTAGTGTTACAGCATTTATCTAAGCCTTTCATGATGAGAGGAAGTTTCACTTCCTTAAGGCACGGTGTTTACCGTAGACGGGCTAATAAATTATACCAGGGCAGATTGCGAATTCAAAAGGCTGTGAATAGGAGCTCTGTGTAGTGCCACAATGTGTGGTTTCAGAAACGAAACGGAAACTCTTAATCAAGCAACGTTGAGCCTAGTTTTGTCAACATAGAGTTTATTGCGTGGGTTTCTGTCGCCAGCTTATGTAATCATTTCATTTCAGGGAACCTGTGTACTAAAACTCGTACTTGCAATTAGTTAAAGAACATTCTGAGGTATATGTACACAAAGTATTATAACAGTCAGCTAAATATGTTTCACGAGATGACAACCGCTTCTAAACTGGTGGGTAAACTAAGTGCCGCATACGGGACAGATTTCCCTTCGACTATTTCTATATGCCCAGCCACTGGAACAAGCACAGCCAACATACTGCACCACTTAACAGTGATTTAAACGTGCTGTACGAACTGAGAAAGGTAGTTTCGGGCTTAAACCTGTCTGTTTGAAGCAGACTATATATTGTTATATTTTGAAGCAGTTTGTTTGATTGCGTAGGTTGTTAGCCCGGTGTGTTTAACGTAGACCAGTTTATAACCAAACGGTCTGCTATTGACGGTCTCCTATTGGTTTGAGTGGCGCCCGCTCGCACTGGCGTCGGCTTAGGGACTCGCTCTGCTGTCGTCTGCTACACTCCGCTTGTGAGGGGCAGCAGCGCCTATGCTAGAAATCGCCCGCTTTGGTGCTTTAGTGCATCAAACAGCGTATTTCTAGTAATTCAAGTATTTTTACTAGCTTCTGACACATATGAATAATTTCAAGCTGTATGCCCCACAAGTTTGCAACACACGAGTAGAGAGCGAACTTTCTTAAGAGCATCGGTTAGAAGATCGTATGTAACTTGTCCTTTCTAGCTTATACGCGAGGTTCAGCGCTCAGAGCACCTCGATAAGTATTCAAAATGTGTAGTCTTCCATACGGGATTTTTGGGATTCTCTTTTGAAGACTGAACAGTCTAATGCTACGTGCCAAGCAGAGAGCCCCTACACGCCCATTGCATATGAGGAAATAAAGCGGCTTTCTTCTATTTCTCTCGTTGTTGACTTGTGTCATGTTGATGGTTTTTTTTTGCTGTGCCCAATGCATTAATTTTTTCGTACCGTCGCAAACGGGTCTTGAGTAGGTTTTGGGATGTTTGGGAGGATCACAAAGATCGTGTGGATATTTTCTTCAGGCTGTATAGAATACATTTCCTTCTTCAAAAATTCGTTTTTGTTATGGCTGCGTGCAAAAAGATGCACATTCGCAGCGTACGTTGTTTATTCACATGCAAATAGAATGAGAAGGTTTGTGCTACGCCACCGCGATCGCGCTCCAGGCAACGTACGTTGTCCAGAGTACTCGAAGGCGGCTTTTGTGCTCCGAATTTCTACCGTAACCATCGTTATCATAACAATTATGACATGATTACTGTCTTGAAGGTGCGATATACTAGCTCACGAACGCAAGAAATAGTATGCGTGCATATATTACAAGAATCGAAACTGATGAATGTTTCCAAACAGCTCTTTATTGGTTTCCACCCTTTCCAGGCGTAAAAAACAAATCCTAGTCTACTCGGGATGGCGTTCTATGAATCGAAGAAAATTACTCTTACTCTATTGTCCTGGACTGAGGACCCGGCCTATTAATCAGTTCGGTTTTACTGTTAAATAAACTTCTCTCCTCCGGCGCCTACTTCTCCTCTTCTAATTGTCTTGAGCGCAGTTTTCCTATGACGCATATCTGAATATTGGGGAGATAAGGCTGTGGGAAATATACCGCATTTCCCTCAAGCCCGAACAAACATAGTGTTACTGTATCTTTACCGTCGACAGTACTCGTTTTGCTCAATAAAGCTCACTACTGGTTAGAAGACTGGTATACAACCGGCACGCGCCTATACACACAGTGGATTATTTGGAACTCAACCTATAGTTTTTGCGGCCGATTGTGCATGTCGGCATATTTTCAAGCTATTATAACGTACAGGGATCAGATATAATACTTTCGATCGTCCGGCGAGGTTGCAAAGACTGTTTTTCCTTGCATACTATTACCGGGAATCGTAATGCCTTCTGCCAAAGCCGACGGCCCCGAATGCCTGGAAATTTGTTTTGTGGTTGCATTTTCGCTGTTGTAGTTTGATAGGAGCTGGTTTATTAGTTGGTTTATAGTTTATTAGCGCTGGTTTGTAGTTTATTAGCGCTGTTGTAGTTTATTACCTTTGTTCTAAAGATTGCTTGCTGAACACTGAAGCTAACACTTACTCCGACTCTTCCCGCTCAGCACAGGGCCGGCTTCGCAAAAACTGGGGTGGCGTCGGCAATGGTCCTTCCGGAGCGGTATCAAAAACTATACTTTAAATAACGCGTTCAGCTGGTGTATGCGATTTGAAGTGTTTTCTTAAGACAGAAAGTTACGCACACGGAAAATATGGTGCGAACAAGCAACAGACGTCAATCGAGCGCAAAGAAACAGCAAAGAGAGCGAGCCCGATTGAAGCAGACGACAAATGCGTGAGTCCCTAAGCCGACATCACGGAGGCGCACTTCGCAGCGCCGCCCGTGGTCGCGCTCATCGCCAATAGGAGGGATTTCCATTTCAGTGATGCTGCGCCACCAGAGGATTTTGCCGAACTACGCGTCTTGTAGAAATAAAAGTTCCTGCATGAGAATATTTGAACATTGGTTCTTGAACGCAGGAAATACATCGTTGATATTAGAGTGAAGCAGTATATGAATAGGGTCCACTTTTTTTTTAATTTGAACAAAAACACAGTGAGCTTTCTGTACTCAATCCAATCACGTGCGCTTCTACAGTTTCCGCCAACTATCCCACTCTGAAAGAGCCGGAAAATCGAAAGCGCGAGGTGCTTTACTGGCCTTATGCAAAAGTGGCGCCCTCTGTCGCGGCCAAAGCAAACCCTCCTCTGGGCGCCATGTCAACGGGCAGCACCGGTCGCTGATACGCCTGCAACGAGTGCGTTGTTAGCGGCGAAGGCCCTTGGGGGCTGGGGGTGCTGGTGTCTCCTGTCGTCGTCATATACGTCGGATCATGTAGTCATGGTACTAGAACACTGGGAAATTCGTTTACGCCTCGCGCTAGAACGGAACGCATACTAAAACACAGGTACACCCTTTTACGCCTCGTGCTAGAGCACTTCGTCACGCGTAATAAAAAACATCGGGACACTCATTCGCGCCTCGTTTACGCAAGAGAGCTTCGTGCGGCAAAGACAAGAGACTTTTACAGCAAAGCTGTTTACTTCTAGCCCACAATGGTTTCATATCCGTTGGCAAAAACGCCAAGGCGCCAAGAATACACTAATACACTACATGCTTCGCCCCTACCCAGATTTCACGTTAGTGGAAATGGCCCGGGATTTTTGCCTGTCGTGCTGACCCGCTGCTCGCTTGGTGCTTTTGATCGCGCATAACGACTGATGAACCGTGTGTACAATTGTATGTGTTCCCCCTGTTCTCGTACGGCTTTGCCGACACATATTATGCCTCCAAAGCGCGCTGCTGAGCACGAGGACGCGGGCTCAAATCCAGGCCGCGACGACCGTTTTAAGTGCGAATGCACTTCTTAAGCGACCCTGAACCTGCGTCCACCGGCGATGTCCGCATAGCATACCCACGTGGGGGATTGGCCAGGAATCTCCTCGTCTTCCTTGGCAACGGGGGGAGATGGGCGCGCGCTGCCTGGCCGCTGACATGGCACATACCCACGTGGGGGATTGGCCAGGAATTGGGCGTGAGAAGGGCTAATGCACCCGCTTAAAGGAGTACTGACACGAAATTTCAAAGCTGAGATCCGCTCTAGCAATCAAGTACAACGACAACACAAATAGGTGTCTGTGAATAAATGCATCTTTCTTTCTTTGTTGTTGTGTGTGTGTGTGTGATCTCTCATTCGCGAACATTAGCGAACCGCGCTAATTCAACTCGTGCATTCGCACTTTCACATTCTTCCCCTCGGGGAAGTGCGGGGAATTTTTTCTGATGAGAGATGAAAAACAGACTCCCGTGTATTTGATATTTTGGTGCACGTAAAATACCCCCAGCTGGTCAAAATTGTTCGGGAGCCCTCCACTACGGCACGCTCATCACCTGTGAAGCGTCGGCGCGTTAAACACCACAATCAATCCATCAATGCGTACAAAACGCAATCGCAGTGGGGCGAAGAGCGGAGACACAAGTTTTCCACCGAGCACAGACGTTCGATCCTCTCCGTTCGAACGTAAATTCACATTTTTGCCTCCCGGAAGATGAAATAATTTCACACACCGACCATGCGAAAACTGTCGCTAACCTATCAGCATTAGACACACGGACGTAGCTGTTTCATTTCTTTCCTTGCTTTAAATCGCCTTACAGCCTGGATCTGGTTCGCGCGAATCACCGCAGTAGTAGCTCACAATCGCCGCTGCGTAAGTGAGAAGTAACTGGCATATTTGATACAAGCACGCACCTGTAACACCATTCGTATCGCGCGGACATAATTCTTTACTGTCACTGCTAGATGAATGAAACTAAAGCAAATACGATTCGCAGCGCACGCGACACGCACACAAAAGGAAGTAGCAACGTCCACGTTCGTTGCGGAGCCTGTGATGGCACAATAAATAGTACTTCGATTTCTGGAGTTCTTTTCTCTCTCCCTTGGGCATCATTTTTTCCACTTTGTGTGCAGCATAGCATAAAACAAATTTGGTCATCCCGAATGACAGCACGCCCCCGATCACCCAACACTCTGCAGGTAGTAGCTCCGCTTTAATGTCCAACCCTTGAACATGGCAGCCGCTGTCGCAGTGCGCGAGAGGGCAGCACATTTTACACAAGGTGCTCGTGAGGTGCTCGTGTCTGTGCGTTTCTTTGTGTGTATGTGCGCGTATGTATGTTTGTATGTATGTGCGTATGTACGTATGTGTGTATGTATATACGTATGTACGTATGTACGTACGTATGTATCTATGTATGTATGTATGTATGTATGTATGTATGTATGTATGTATGTATGTATGTATGTATGTATGTATGTATGTATGTATGTATGTATGTATGTGCTTCTATGCATGTATGTATATGTGTGTATGTATGTATGTATGTATGTATGTGCTTCTATGCATGTATGTATATGTGTGTATGTATGTATGTACACATGTCTGTATGTATGTATGTATCTATATATGTATGTATTGGTGCAATAGGTAGCTTAAGAGGATTCAACGCTGGTTGACCACTCTCGACATGTAGACACTCGAGTCACGGCCCGGAGGTTAAAAAGGTCCTCTTCACCCCGAGTGGTCCGAGTGGCGCTGCCTACCACACCCCAGCATAGGAAACAAAAATACCTTAACATAAATAATGAGAAAGTGGAGCGGAAACAGCTCGCCGGTAGCGTAGTGGTCATCGCACCAGACGAGTATTCTGGAGGTAGTGGGTTCGGATCCCATCCGGCGGGAATTTTTCCTCCACTTTCTATCTTTCCAAATTTTTCACCTGTTGCAATGACCTACCGCGTTCTCCTCTTTGCTTTCCGAGGCATTCGTGACTGCCAACCCTTATTTCTGTCTCAATTCAACGAGCCCTTCATTTGCCATTCTCATTCGCTGTATGTATGTATGTATGTATGTATGTATGTATGTATGTATGTATGTATGTATGTATGTATGTATGTATGTATGTATGTATGTATTTATGTATCTATGTATGTATGTATGTGTAGTGAAGGTTTTGCTTGTTTGTTGACAGGTGCTGCCGAAACAGTCGTCCGCCGAGGCCAGAAATGGCGTCAGCTGATGGCCGAGCACCCGACGACAGCGCCTCTCCTTTGGCGTTTTCTTCACAAATAATTTTCACCGCAGTACGGACCCCCTGCTACGGTAAGGTCCGGGGCAGTGTGCTGCGAATTCGAATTTGCAAGAAAAGCGATTTTAAGGTACCACAGCTGCTGGAACACAGGAAAATTCAGAAACTAGGAGTAACAAATACTTAGCGCCGGCAACTTCAATCTCTTGCAGCTACCGCGAGTAATTAACCACCATTACACGGGTTTCTTGTCTAGGTATGTGAATAAGCTCTGTGGTCGATTCCTTCCCCTAGGCGAGCTGCGAGGGCGTACGTCTGCACAAGAACTTTTCAATCCTTCATCACCCTACAGGATAAGTGACATTTCCAATACTTGTAGTGGTATGGCTTGTTTTTCTAGATTTATTCGGTCACAGGTTAGCAGGTATGCCCGGAGTGGCCGTTTCAGTTTGGAAATACGAGGCCTTAACTGATGCAACTGTGTAAAGCATTCGTGTTACAAACATTTCAGGAAAACCCTTCATGCACGGTTAACTCTTAGATCGTCTCTTTTTCGCTTGATGTGGCAATGGTTTACCTCCACCTCCACATGATTTACCTCTTTTAGCCTCCATTTCGTTCTTCGTTTTGCATGAATACTGGTATGCTAAAACTTTATTAATTTTATGCAACGTCCAACCCTGTGAAGAGGGTGTGCCCCATAGTTCCAACTTTGGGACCTGCGTCTGCACAAATTAGCTGGTTTAATCTATTGTTTGAACTCCGTATTTCTCATAAACCATTCAAACTTTCAAATTACTCAGCACGCGCCAGTTTTCCATGACAGGTGGCAGTCAACGTTTGCTGTCGATTAAGAATTTTGTGCCCTTCCGCTATGAGAAGAAGGATTACCACCGAAGCCTCGCGCACTCCAAGAGTCCAGGAATCAAAAAAACGCTTTCTTTGCCATTTGCGATTGGGTGTACTCGCACGCAAATTTGCCGCATGAAACGTAAAAGCAGTCGAGTTTTATTCCGACGGACAACAATGGCGCTGCTTTCTTCTATCCAGCATCGTAACCATCTCACTCTGTTTATTATGCCTAAACAAATCGCTCGATTACGCAGGACAGCAGTCAGGTCGTATGTGGCCGTGAGCCGTCCACGTTGAAATCTCTCATCAGCACAAATGGCGTGCCATCGGTGAGCGCATAAAGTGTGGCTGAGCGTGCATGCCCGCCCCCCTCCCCCCCCCCAACACACGCACACCCCACCCGTGCATGGATAAACCGGTGACCCATGCTTTTCGCGTACGTAGACGTGAAGGACACCAGCCAAAATGGCGCTACAGAAACACTTCAGGCCTTCTGGATACAAACACCGTCCAAAAAGTCCGAGCAGGAGCGCTTTAAGAAGGAAACAAAACACTAGTTCTTAAATGCGGAAAAGTTACGTTATAAGCCGATTTACCTATGCACGGTATATGCAGAATCCACTCTGTACAGAGTAGATCCCTAGAGTAGATCCCTTGAGATGGCACGCGTGGCAGGGGGCGGCAGAAAGTTAGATGGGCAGATGATATCAGGAAGTTTGTGGGAATAAATTGGTCACAGTTAGCACAGGAGTAGGATAATTGGAGATCTATTGAAGAAGCCTTTGCCATGCAGTGGGAGTAGAGAGGCTGGTGATGATGATGTTAGTGGTGATGATGATGTATGATGTATGGAAACGGTGGCGCATACAGATTGGCTGTAAAGGATCGCATGGGCAAGGGACATGTGGTTTGATTCGACAGCAAATAAAGCCTACATTCTCGCAGTGAAACGGGTGCCACGGTGAAGTTTTGGCATAATATTGCCGCAGTACACAGAGAAATTACACCGCAGAGCTATGCGGGAACACTTAGAAAGCCCTCTAGCACAACCAAACCGCACGAACTGTGCTGTGCTGGGAAGAAGGAGAGGTGGCGGTTCCGTTGTGGGCACCGTTATTATGTTTGCAGCCTCGCCAATAAACCGAGCTTTCTTGCTCGGCAGCGCTTTCCTCTGCTGTGAGAATATGTTTTGCGTTGATATATTGTGTTCTCGGCAAATCGCGTTTCATTTGACTACCGTTTCGGCCTGATGCCACAGGTCTTCGATCACGTCTATATAATATTTCTCTAGTGGGCAGATTTCAGGGATGAACACCCGTGAAATATAAAGACGGTGGTAATGGGCGAATAATATTTAGATCACCAACAGGATGAGGGGCAGAGATGTATAAAGACTGCAGTGAGGATAGATTTTATTCGTAGATAATCAATGTTGTTGTGGGGAAGGTTATTGGATTGTCGCTAGTTACGATTTTCGACAAGTATTTCTTCGTGTGCTAGTCTTCTAAATGTGTAATTGGCACCTTGAGTGAAATTTGCATTGAAAAACACCGACATCGATTTTATAACGGGGTATTATATTGTCTTCAGATTTGGAAATAAAGGTGAGGTAGTGGTATGAAAAAAAATTCTTTTTTTGGGGGGGGGGGGGTGGCAGGTGGGTTCACTTTTGTGGGTCGATTATATCTCCAAGAGAACTTAAAAAGACCTATGGAATTGAAAGAAGGGGCATTCATATGTCAGCTATGTTTTGCAGGTTCCTATTGCTTCTTGCCTGCTAGACGGACACAGAGCCATCACCAGGCACTCAACCAAGGCGCCAAAGCCGACGTTTGCGCATTCGCACCTTCATCTTTCAACACGTCGTCAAGGTTGATTGCAACACGGAATGGGGCTCGGGTTCACGGTGCGACAGTCACCGTCGCAAAGACCCCTCTGAGCACCTGGAGCAACGGGCTGCACTTTAAAATGCTAGAACCAAATCAAGCACGAAACTCGCCAACCCCACCCAATGGCGCAATGCTGCCATATTACCAACTTAACGCGAACGACACGAGCAGAAACGACATTTTAGGTCTAGGTTTGCAGTGCGGCTCAAACACGCCAGGCTTTATTATGCTCATAAGCATAACAGCAGGCCAAGCGTGTAAGAACTGCAATCTGTTTGTCGAAGCATTTCTCGCCGCTGCTTGCACCAGCGCTAGATATTATGCAGATATTCAAATGACCCAGACGCAGCCCAAGCATATATCGTTGCACTTTTCTGAATTGCATGAGCGCCGGTTTCGAGAGAATAAAAATTGTGCCATGTGAATCACAGAATTTATGTAAGTATTGTTTCTACAGTGCTCCCTCGAATCTGCTGGGCTGATATGCACGCAAATGTAAGCACGTTTTATTATTCGAGAACTTAACGTTACTTAACTTAACGAATCCCGAGAGCCGTTCACTGGAGCGTAATCAGAAAATGCAACCACGATTGGCTTAAAATCGTGCAACGACTATTATCAAAAGCGCGAGTGTTGATTTGCGCATGAACCAAGTACCAAACTGACAAAAACGTGCGATAGTTTCCAGCGGCAGTGGAACTGTATTGCAAGTTCATATGAAAAAATGGCTCTCGTCTGTGCTAGCTGGTACATCTTCGATGTGAATCCTAAAAACGACCTCAAAGGCAGGTGGAGATACACGACACACTGCTGACAAAAATACAAAAAATATAAAATTTAAAATTTCAGGCAGGTCAGTGCTTTGTTTAGCGAAGATCGCTGCACAGAAACTCTTTTTTGGCTCGTGACAGGGCCACAGACGGCACACTGACGCAGCTATCTCCAGCTTCGTCTATCGCCAATTCTTCGACTATTTCTCGTCCGATCCTGCTTGTCTTCCTTCCGATAACCTCGATTTCGTGCAAGTAGGCTTTAATGAGGCAGTCTCGAACGTGGTTAGCGAAGTGGCCGGAAGGGTTGCTTGGAGCGAAGAAGCATCCTCTCGGGCCCTGTCATTCAGGCAACGGCCGGTTTGTCCGATGTAGACGGACCGGCACCTCAGGGGAATTTCGTACACCACATCTGTGCTGCAAACTGCGTTTCTTGTACAGTGTTTTTCGTCGCAAAATGTCCTCTGGGCGCAGCTGTTCACCTGACGGCACATGCCGTAGGCCTTGTTGGGGGCGGAACATACGACCTTGATGCCATGTTTCTTCCCCACTTTTTTCATGGGCTAGGAAAACCCATGTACGTACGGCAAGAGTGCCGTACGTCTTTTGACTTCTTCGGTGGGTTGACGAGCAGTGTATTGTGTATCTCCCTTTTCCTTTGTGTTTGATTTTATTCAAACTGATTCACATCCGATTCCTACGAAAGCGCGAGTCAGAATATCGCCGGTTAGGAATTACGCCATATTCACGCTACGAAAATATTAATTTAATATCCAACTTTCATTCTATCCACGCTTTAAAATAGCGCTTATCTGAAAATGAAGCCCATGCGTTAAAGGGCTATAAAGGAAAAATACAGGTTCGGTTCATTCGAAACAATGCCTCGGTTGGTAACAATTAATCGACTGTGTTAGCATATCGTTACCGTGTTCGCGTTACCGTTCACCGGGTTACCGGTAGCCGGAGTTTTCGTTTACCGCTGAAACGGTACCAGGCGTTTTAGCATACCGTTAGCGGTTTACGTATTCTGGCTTACCGGTCGCAGTGTTGCACATAGCGACATCTCATGGATTAGTCTCAAAACAAATCACGCATACTAGTTTTGTTGCTCACAGCTATTTCCTTTCTTTTAAACTAGCTTGAATGTTTTACTTTTCGCATTAGGCGTTCCATTCGCAATAACATAATCTGTTTTGAGAATACTGAAGCAATAACCTGTAGCGCGTTAAACAATGAAACGTGATGACGGTGGCGCAATGTTCTGAATATGGTTGGAATCAAGGTGAACTAGAATTTACGTCGCGATAAATGTTTCGGCATGAAATGGGTAGAATATGTTGAGTTCTTTACTCAGTAACCTATACTCGGGGACAACTTGTTTTGGTAATGGAGAGAATGCTAGGGGAGGGGGGGGGGCAAAATCGCCGGCCGAACCGCGACCTTGCGCTGCGCAGTTAAAAATAATTTGATTTGAATAACCTAAGCAATTCAAAAATATATTTCTCTTTTTTAGCCTTGCAATGGCAATTCCAATAAATTGCCAGAATATGTGAAACTGCGCATTATTTAGGATTTCCGTTTTTTTTTTTTTGTTCCCAAAATCACCACTGGTGGCGCGAAGGTTCTCTTCAGAAAACAAAAAATTGCGTATTCGTCGATAGCAACCTCTTTTCCGCCCATAGCCTGCCACTTCATTCGTCGCAAAGGATTTTCAAGAAGCTTCACAACCAAAAGCTGTCAAAACAGACCAAGGAAGTTGTCTGGAACGCGTACGCCCAAGTGAGACTGACGCCACCAGGACTCTGTCGTTTTCGCTATTCGTTCGGTTAGCCAGCTCACCGGCGTAAGCAAGGATACTATTGCACGGCTCAAGGCGGAGGTTTTTCGTGGCACCCTGAAGTCCCCAAAGCGCAAGAGACTTCATCTGGCGTCTGCAAAACCACCGAAAGTTACAGGACAGGAAAGAGTACAGCAGTACGACAGCTTCACCCTTGGTGCTCTCCAACGTAAAGCGTATCAGTACCTCATTCGCAACGAGGCGCCAACTGCAGAAAAGATCCTTAGCGATGTAACCAGCCAACCCGACATGAAGCTGCCGAGTCTGAGTGGTACAAGGATGTGTCTGCTTCTGAATGACGCTGGGTTTGCTTTTCGGGAGCGAAAACGAAACTCTGTGTTTCTGGAAAGGGAGGAAATCATCGCGTGACGGCGGAAATATCTGCCGACCGTTCGAGAAATGCGGAAGCGGAAGCCGTACGTACATTTACTGTTCCGATTTGGTTGGCAGCTAGATAAATGTACTGTAAAAGGATCGAAATCTTATGGCTGAAGTTCAATTAGGCTGAAGTTCAAGATGCATAACCAGTACCCGCTCGTCCAAAGGTCGATCCTATATTCAGAGGCAACATTTCATGGATTATTCTTCATGGTTTCTATGTGCATGGCGTTCATTATTTTTAATGTTTTTGAATTTGTTGTTAATTTGAATGCATCCCTGCCCCTTTGTGAAGGCATTCAGGGGCACCACTAACAATAAATCCATATCTTCCACTTAGTCTAGTTTGAATAGGCAACTATACGCAAACAACGGTGAGCAACAAACACGCGCAGTCCTCTACTTCACCGGCACATTGCGTACACTGCCATTGTGTCCCTCGTTTACAGCTCTAAGAGAGCATACGAATGAAAAAAAAAACACTTTAGGGCCGTCTCATGTCCACTTTTAATGTAGATGCATTTCCATGTCCTCTTGAATCTGATCAACCTTAAAATCAGGGGGCGCACGCATTTAAGTCGATTAATCCGGATTAGCCGGTAGACTCGGGTGGATTAGAAAAATGAGTGGGTGAGCTAATGTGGATTAGTGGGATTGGTTGGTTAATATGGATAAGAAAAGTTAGTGGGCTGGTTAAGGTGGATTACAGGGTCGGAACAACCACGATATCTTCAGGATTGTTAGCATTTGAAAATTTGGCAGCGCTCTCCGTCTCGCCCAATCAGTAAATTTACTTGCGGACAAAATAGCCGGAAATTTCTGATGTGACGACCACCTGAATGCCATAAAATTCCTTTCTTTACGTGTGTATTGCGCGGTTAGCTTGTTTCTAGCGCAAGGTTGAAGTCTCGCGCTGAAATTAAAAAAATGATTGCTGATTGATATTTTATATTTATTCCAGGGTTTTCGAAACAATATATATATATATATATATATATATATATATATATATATATATATATATATATATATATTTAAGGTAAGGGTGTATGAAGCAACTAAACTGAAAGAAAAAAAAATAGGATAGACCAGCTGGTTTGATGCAAACGATATCCAATAGCATTCTTCAATACATTGTCTTCCTTTTTGCTCCTGTTCTTCATCCTTTAAGAGATGTAGCATCTCAATCCCAGGAAACAGCCCCCTCGTAGCCGAGGAAGCGGCGCTAACACGTGCGCTTAGCCAAAGCGGCGCCAAAGCTATCATAAAAAAACTCTCAACAGGCATGCCGCAACTTTGCCAACCGTCGATTGCATATTACAACACTTCGAATAATCAATCAGAGACGACCACCGAGACCAGTCAAGATTCTATGGGCACCAGCTCACAACGGCATCCCCGGCAACGAGACCGCCACCTTCGTGGCTCGAGATTTCACCTGCCGAGCCAGCGCTGATTAAGCCGAGCCCGAGCGCATGCATCCTGCAATCACATACCACGAAATTACGCAGAACTAAAGCCTCTCCCGTAGAGCGTATTCCTCCCGCACAAAGTGCTACTGATTAAACAGGAAAGATTATTCCGCGCCCTGCGGGTTAACACGTTCCCAAAGCCAACCAGACTTCACCTCATTTTGATTGATTGTTGTGTTTAACGCGCCGACGCAACGCAGCCGATGAGGCGCGCCGTAGTGGAGGGCTCCAGATTAATTTTGACCACCTGTGGTTCTTTGACGTGCTCCTAAATCTCGTACACACGGGTGTTTTTGCTTATCGCCTCCATCAGAAAAGCGGCCGCAGCAGGTGGAAAACGAACCCCCGATCTTGTGCTCACCAGCGCAACGCCTTAGCCACTGAGCCACCGCGGCGGGTTTCACCTCCTTTTACTGGACACACTTTGGTAGCGTAAGCTACACTGGTCGAGGTTGAGCAGTTTCGCGTGGGCCGTGAAGTGTAGCACTGTGCAAGCGCGATGAGCATGAGATTGGATTGGATTCGATTGGTTTGGAATTGGGATTTGATTGGATTGGATTAAATTGGATTGTATTGGAAATCTAATCCATTTGTCTTACGTGTGTGTAGAGAATTGGGTCTCCACATTCGCCCGTCTGCGCATTCCAAAGGAGTGACGTCATAGCCGCGGAAGACGACAGGCGCCGACGCATGCCCAGCTGTCGGCTCCGTTGCGCAGAAGCCAAGTCTGTCACTGCACCGGAGCCGATTGATAGCCGCTTCCCGTGGCTTCTGGGAAGCCCTGCTGCTCATGCGGGAGGAGCAGTGATTGGACTGGACTGGATTGGATTAGAAATCGTTTTAGCAGCAATAAGCATGATAATCAGCTAATCCCAGACAACCAGGAAACCTAAGAATAACCAGCTGAACCTTAGCTCACGCTAACAAAATGGCATAGCCGAGCTAAGCAACTGCCATTTTGTTCACTTCGCCGCTTCTGTGGAGAGCCTGGGATCCTCAGCCACATATTTGCGGGCGTGCGATAAATCTACCCTACACCCCCCCCCCCCCCCTCCCTCACTCCTTCCCCTCCCCAACGTCCACCTTTGCATAGCGCTTTGAGAGAGAGCCTTGGCAAGTTCCCGCCCCGAAGATCCGCTGCTCTTGATAGAAAGGGCCGTCGACTCGGCCCGAGCTTAAGGCATACTGGAATGAGGACGCCTCTCGGAAGCTCTTCCTTGATTTAATTAAAATTCATTATCTCTCTGTGTGCAGCGGGAGGGCCTGCTGACCAGCTCCCGTCACGCTGATCAGATCTTTCTGGTCACCTGTGCCAGGGCTGCAGCCAAGGCCCAAGGGCAACTGTACTGAGGGGAACCCACTTACCGAGTGACGCCTCATCGAAGACAGGTTGCTCTATTAAACGATTATTCTGTCTGTCTGTCTGTCTGTCTACGAGCGACAATTAGCTCTGCTTGTGGCTTCACCAAGCTATTATCTCTCACGGATGCCAATCGCCACCACCTGTCGCTGAAGTGCCATAAGCAAGTTGCTATCACCGGTGTTTAGGTATATTCAGTGGTTCATTATAGCCGTTCCTTTCTTCTAGCCGGTCTGCTAGCAGATGGACGTTTGGTTGAATGAAGTCGGTCGAAACGCCACCTGCCACGCATGACAGTGGAGGCTGACGCCGACGCCGTGCAGTTGTCGACTTCTAGCACAGCTAATGATCGCGTGTTAAAGCAAAAACGCTGCAAACACTATACGCACATGAAAATTGTAGCATACCAACCTTGCGCTGCTGAGCATGAGGTCGCGGGTTCGATTCCCGGCCGCGGCGGCCGCTTTTCTGATGGAGGCGAAAAGCAAAAACGCCCGTGTGTGCGAGATTTCGGCGCACGATAAAGATCCCCAGGTGGTCAAAATTAATCCGGAGCCCTCCACTACGGCGCGCCTCATCGCCTGCATTGCGTAGGCGCGTTAAACCCCACAATCAATCAATCAATAGTACACCAAACAAATTATTTTCAATGTGGAAATTTTTGCCTGGTTGTGCGAAATTACGTGTGCGTACTGGGGTGCGTGCGTAAAGATTTGACAGTAGAAAAAAAAGACGGCGGGCGCGCAGGCTCTCTGCTACCAAGGGAAGTTGCCTGCCCACTTGATAGTAAAATATATCTGTCTGCCTCCTGCCTGCCAACCAGAAGATTGCGGCGAGGATGCGTGAATTGTAAATGACGGGCGTCCCGTCACAAGCCGGCCAGTGGGAGGGAGTGGAGGGGGTTGCAAAGCTGCACAACAGCGACCCTTCAGGATACCAAAAATGATGGTGGACTGGCGGGTCGTCTGTTTAGGGGACGGACGGGGCAATGGGCACCATGCAGGGAGGCTGCCCATTGCCCGAAGATTCAGGCGAAGATGCAACAAAGAGAAGCGGGGGGACGGAGAATCGGGTGCACTGGTGCCCTGCCCACTGGTTAGGAGGTTACATGCTTGCCTTCCAGAAGACTACGGCGTGGATGTCACTGGTCGGCGAGAGAAGTGGATCCCAAGGCGGCACAGCGGCGGCTGCGTAAAGACATGTTTTAGAGCGCAGTTCTTAAGCGCCCGCTCCTGTGGTTTCGCATAGTCCCTCAGCGTCTGACTCGGCGACCCGACTCGGCCACCCGACCGGTCATCATCATAATCATCAACATCATCATCATCATCAGCAGCAGCAGCAGCATCAGCATCAGCAGCATCATCATCATCATCATCATCTTTATTTCAACATCAACAACTACAAGAGTTCTCGATGCTCGGGGCACAATCAAAAAGCCGTGGCTCGGATTGACTGGGAGAGTGCCCCGTATACATACACAACTAAGTAAAAAGTAGCAAATGCATGAGTCGCATAAATGCGCGTAAATTCCGCACAAATATACAAATTACACACAACTAAGTAAATTTGACACAACAGTTCAAATAAGCGTACTATGTAGATACACAGAAGTACACCGGCACATTCACTGCTAATTTATACAAAAAATAAACCGTCAGCAACACTCAATCTGCGCGTAGGTTTGCGCAAACAAAGAAAAAAAGACGAAAAAAGGAAAACGATGATAAACCTCGAATTGTTTAAACTGTTATTAAACTTTGTTACTGAACACCTGACGTGTTCATAATTGAGGAAGCTGGTAACGCAACATCTGGAAGCCGTAATTGGTGCGGCTGTGGGGGACATCCCAAATACCAGTATTACGCGTGGGGCAGTTTATCTTTTTTTAAACTTAAATCGACTATTGCGTTCAGGTACGTATTTTTATTTTTCAGACATGTTCTGTACCTCGCGGAGTAGTTGCAGCCTATAGACGTCATTTACAGGCGTTAATGATAAGGACCGGAAAATTGGGGCTGTGCGCGTCGTAAGGGGCATCTGCCACTATGCGGACTACCTTTTTTGTAATAGCATCAGTTTTGATGCCTTTGAGTCGGTAGTGGTACCCCACACCAGGTGGCCGTACGAAATGTAGGATAGAAATAAAGATTTGTAAATGATCATCTTAACTGATGGTAGTAGAAAAACCGAATCCTAGATAGCATGCCTGTTATCCTAGACAGTGTACCTCTTACTTTATCAACATGCAAATCCCATAACATATTTTCATGAAATATTATGCCTAGGCTCTTTACCGATTGAACAACTTCAATGCTCTCTGGATCAAACATAAGTGGGGGGGGGGGGGTGATGATCACAAGGCTTTATTTTTGGGTCTGAAGAATACAGCCGTTGTTTTATTAATATTAATTTTTAAGGAAGAGTTGTTGCTCCAGGAATGTAATCGCGCAAGAGTTCTGTTGGCTTTTTTTGTTATATCTGGAATATTTGGGCCACAAAAAAGGAGGGTTATATCGTCAGCATATAAAACAAATTTGACGTTTTCATCAATGCGGACAACATCGTTAATATAAAGGTTGAACAGCAATAGGCCAAATATAATGCCCTGTGGCACACCTGCATAAATGGGCTTTGTTTCGGAATGGTAGCCGTTAACTACAACCTGTTGTTGCCGGTGCTCTAAACATGACTTTAGAAGTTTCAGGAAGCATCCCCAAAATCCGTAATGCTCCAGCTGTAAGCATAAAGTTTCATTATTAATGAAGTCGAACGCTTTTGAATAATCTTGAAATATTCCGAGTGTATAACAACGTTGCTCAAATGAGTGTAAAATTATCTCTTTTTGAGTTAATAGTGCCGATTCTGTAGATTTCCCTTTCGTGAAACCGAACTGGAAAGGTGTTGTTATATCACGTTTGTTCAAGAAACTAGTCATCCTGTTATGTAATAGCTTTCAATACAGTTGGAAAAATTTGAATTATAGATATAGGCATGTAGTTACATAATTTATTTTTATCGCCGCCTTTAAAGATCACGGTGACTTAAGCAATCTGAAGCTTTTTTGGAAATATTCCACATGAAAAGATTAGGTTTATGATATATTTCAACGGAGCGGCAATTATACCGGATGCATGCTTCGCAGGTTGTATTCGCAGCTCATCAATATCACAGCTTTTGCTGTTGTTAAGTAGTAGGAGCGTTTTCTGCATTTCCTCGCTTGTCACGGGGCTTAAAAATGCGCTATTAACGACTTCCCGTCCCATATAATTGTACAGCTGTGAGAATGAGGAATGCTCGGAGCAGACACAAAGAAGTCATTGAAAGTGTCCGCTAATTCTGTACCTTGTATAATCTTGCATTTACACTAACCTTATCGCAATTAGGGTTATAATTGGGGTTTATTAAGTTGTTTAAGCGTTTCCAGACAACGTCTGTTTTTTTAATTACTTCTTCATTGAACAAGGAGTGCATGTACGCTCTCTTAGCGCTGCGTGTTACCGAATTAGCCTTGTTCCGGCAAGCTTTAAATTTTCTGAGGTCATCCGATTTTCTAGTTTTTAGAAAATTTTGATACATTACGTCTTTAGCTCTTGTTGCTTCTAAGCATTCTTTCGATATTCATGGTTTCCAAGCCTTAGATAGTTGCTTTCTTTTCTCGTATGGGAAGCACTCTTTGTATATTTTTCCAAATGTCTCAAAAAAGGCTGCATATGACTCATCTGGGTTGAACAGTGGACATACGTCGTCCCAAGCGACTTGCTCAAGTTTGCTCTTAAGGTTTTGCAGCGTATATTCATTGATATTCCTGGCACGTTTCGGTAACAACTGCTTGTTGTACTTTGTCTTTGGCGTTAAATTACTCATGAATAAGTATATTGGAAGATGATCACCAATATGAGCGGCTATGGTGCCACACGCCTGGATTTCGTTTGCGTTAGTGATAAATTTGTCGAGGAGTGTTGCTGTGTTTTCTGTGATACGAGTAGGTTCGTGTATCACACTTACACAACATTGCTTTCTATAATTAGGTACAGTTATTTACGAATTGAGGATGGTTAGAGAAGGTTTACGTAAATGTCGCCGCCAAGAATTAAGTTGAGGTTATGCTGGTTTACCCAACCCAAATACCCATCAAGAAAAGAAAAAAAATTAGTAGCATTTCCGCAGGGGGAAGGAGGGGGGGGGCGGTATGTGACGCAAAACACCGATGTGTCACATCGCACAGAAAACAGGCCAGTCCGACCAGGAGCTTCAATTGCTGTGGGAATCATTTCAATACCAGCCGACGTGTCGTGAGGCCATTGCTGAAAACGCCACACAGAAAATCCACCGCAGATCAGACGATGGACGTTAAGCCCACCATCCGCGTGACGTTCATACAACATCTGCGCTGCAAGGCTCAGCGAGTGACCCGCAGCAGTGCCTTTTTTTGCCACTCTGGAAGGCACTCTGCCGAAGCTTGCGATTCAAAGGAACTGATCCTATTGCGCAAGAATGAGATGCTAACCAAAGCCAGAACATGCTTTCGTTGCCTCAAGAAGGGCCATCTGGCCAGAAACTGCAGAAGCCAGCTAAAATGTGGCAAGTGTACGAGAAGGAGCGCAAAATCCGTGTTCCCCGCAGACAGCAGTAACAACGACTCGGAGAACGTGATGTCTACACCGGTCAACCTGGTCTCCAAACAGGCAAACTCCATCATGCTTCCGCACACTCCAGAAAACTGCTATCCACCGACAGCGCGACTACCATAAAACTTCATGCGTGTAGGTGATCCCCTCATTGGAGTCGAGTTCTCTACTAAAGAAGCGATCGATATGAAACAGAATAATACCCTCCAAGAAACTTCAGCGAACGCACGTCAGTTGGCAAGCAACGACCCTTCTTCTAACCGCCGTGTAGGAACAAATAACGCTTCAGAGGAAAAATCATTTCGCTCGCTTTCTAAAACCTCAGAAGTGCTTTGACTTCAATGCAACAAGCAGTCGGTCATCTTTTCGCTCAAGTCCAATGTCATCCTGCACTCCAGAGATGAGGCGTCAAAGGATTCAGGGAATCTTCGCGAGTGGACATCTACAAAGCGAGCGAGTCGACAAGGAAACGGAAAAAGAAAGCACGTACCAGGAGACGCCATGCCGAGCACAAAGGGAGCCGTCAACAGAAAATAGGCGTGCTGCAGACGCGGAACACAACAGAAGTCAATACGCCAAGATGTCGATGGAGGAAAACAGAAAAAGAGGCAGCAAAAGCACGCCCTCACCAAAGGTCCGACACCTACAAGAAAAGTTTTCTGCTCACAACAACTTTGCCTGGTTTAGAAACCGTTCCTGCTTCCACCTTCACAAATCCACTTTGGCTTGGAAAACAACGTGGACAAGTTGAAGAAACCACAGGTTAGGCGGTATAAACACCGATGGCGAGAGAAAGCGGTCTGTGAATGTTAGAGGATTCGTGCTCGGAAATTTCACCTGGAAACAGGAAAAACGCAAACTTATTGAAGAAAGAGAGTGTGCTACTCGGCAAAACTATGCGTCCAACACATCTGTCAAACTTGACAAGAATAGAAGAGTCACTCGGCGGACTGAACAGATCCGTCAGGTAAAGCAGTCTACGTTTTCCCTGCGGCACTATAGCCAAGCGCCCCGTACTGCTACTCAACCCTTTCGAAGCCACTGAGCGTCGTGTGTCGGCGGGGGAGACTGTCGTGACTTCCTCTTTGTCATCACTTGTAGCAGACGACGCTAATCATTATCATTTAATTACGCTCGCCACGAGCTGTCGCATGCTCTCATGGCTGCGCCGGCTTGCGCCCGCTTTCTAGCAGTATCCATTAAAGCCTCATCCCATCAAGACGTGCGGCTCCACTTTCTGAACATCGAGCCGCAGCTGGAGGACCCAGAGGTCAACATATGCGGTAAGGGTACGTTAGTTCAGGTTTAAGGTTACATTTCGAAACTCATGAGGTGAATTTAGGTTTAGGTTCAGTTTCATGAATGAGTTAAGGGAGGTTATGTTAGGTTAATTTTTCTCGTAATCTATCTGAATCTATCCTCACCAACCTTAATCAGTATACATTACCTTTAATTCAGCTTTATTTATTTATTACACGCTATTCCACATAGATGCTAATCCTACCAAATACCCCTTTTTTCACCACAGTCTATCGTAATACGTCCTACTTCAATAAAAACTACTTAAGCTACCCAAACTTTTTCAAACCATCCCAATACACATGTCTATCTTATTTCATCCAAACTCCCACTAAATCATCTCAGTTTCCTGTAATGTAGCTTCATCCCCCTTAACCATTAATAATCAACCTTAACCTCGTGTATTCCCCTCTAAATACCTTAAATATGTCTTCGCTCACCCCGGCCTACCATAATCCTACACAGTTTATTGTATCCCACGTTAATTAATCTCCCTCGGTCATTCTTAGTTCATATAGATTTATCATTCCGTATTTAACTGAATTCACCTGTACCTATCCTAATTAGGCTTAACTTATGTTGAGGCCTTTTGCTCTAGCACCATCCATGTAATATATTTACCCCAATACCCGCCGTGGTGACTCAGTGGCTAAGGCGTTGTGGTGCTGAGCACGAGGTCGCCGGTTCGATTCCCGGCCGCGGCGGCCGCTTTTCTGATGGAGGGGAAAAGCGAAAACGCCAGTGTGTGCGAGATTTTGGCACACGTGAAAGATCGCCAGGTGGTCAAAATTAATCCGGAGCCCTCCACTACGGCACGCCTCATCGCCTGCGTTGCGTCGGCGCGTTAAACCCCACAATCAATCAATATTTACCCTAACGTATATGTCTATCTAATTCGCCTCAAAACACCTAAACTAGCTTGATGTACCTTATTTTACAAAACATCATCTACTATTAAAACCCCAAATTCAGTTCATTCCACACTGATTTACCCAATCTTTCAAATTCACCTCCACGCCCTTTAATCCGCCCTAAACCTTATTAATGCATTATAATTTATGTCAATGCACATTATTTTAACCAGCCTTTCTCAATTCACATTATTCCAGCTTATCTCACCTCAGACCAGCTTAACCAGACTTTATTCACGTTAACAATCTAAAGCTCCCTTAATCAGGTTTAATCGTTCAGAATGAAGTGCGCTTCATTATTTCTTGTCGACTGCGGAAAGACAGAAAGATCCGAAGATCAGCTGGCCGACGCGGTCGCAGTGTCAGGTTTCCCGGGCCAGGGAAAAGCAAGCTCGACATGTTTGTTTTGCTTTGTTTCGTCATGTGTTGCCCGAGCGTATACGTTCGGTCCCGATGTATACGCCGTGGTAATCAAGAAGCCCGCTGCCAAGCTTTTCGTGCTTTAGATACTATACTGCGAGATAAAGTGTCTGGCACATTCCAAGGGGCCGCAAAAATAACTATATTTGACTGATGTGCCAGCTTTTCTTGTGCAACAGAACCTCTATGTATTTCTAGCGAATAATTGTGGTGGTTTCACAGTGTCACACAGTGATGGACTTATAAAAAGCTTCCCATGTGGTGAATTCTTTCTTTGGTCGCAATGAGGACATGTGCAGGAAGAAGATAAAATTCAAGGCAAGACACCTCCGTAAGGAATTCAAAATAAAGAGCCTCGTTCAACGGTTACACAGCTCCGTGAACTGTAGTTTAGATAGATTTTCGCAACGAAAGCGCAGGAACGGTAATTCCTCTGCGCGTAAAGGTGTCGAAGACCGCAATGTGGCAGAAGTCGGCGACTACCCGCCGCGGTGGCTCAGTGGCTAAGGCGTTGCGCTGCTGAGCACGAGGTTGCGGGTTTGATTCCCGGCCGCGGCGGCCTCTTTTCTGATGGAGGCGAAAAGCAAAAACGCCCGTGTGTACAAGATTTCGGCGCACGTTAAAGATCCCCAGGTGGTCAAAATTAATCCGGAGCCCTCCACTACGGCGCGCCTCATCGCCTGCGTTGCGTCGGCGCGTTAAACCCTACAATCAATCAATAAAAAACTTGAACAGTGATAATCCGCCTTCTAATAATATTCCTACAAGGGCTTATAACGTCCCCACGAGTGATTAAAGGGAAAGGTTGAGTACCTTCCGTTCAACATAACTTTGTTTTATTAATTGCCAGTTAAGGGCATTCTATGTTGAGCTGATAATGCCATAAACAGGTACACTGTAGCGCCTTATCTCGGGTGTCAATAAATCCGGGTTCCTAGAGGTACTTGCAGTTTATATTGAGAGGGCATACGTAGCCTCGATCTGAGTGATTCACTTTATAAATGCGGCTACGTGTAGGTTATTGTAGCACCCGGTAGGTTATTGTAGCACCCTTACAAATTGCTTTACCCGCGGATTGTTCAACTTTGTCTTTTGTTACGACGGATCAATCTAGCCGCACTAACCTGTATTAATACGTTTAAAGCATCTTGATACGCTTGCAGGACGCGTTTTAGTCAACCAGTTTTAGTTGAAGAGCTGCCCAAAGATAACAGCATAAATATTCCTACCTCCGGCTTCGAATTACCCTGCCTCACGTCACGTGTGGTGCTTTAGGAAACTACAGCCTACAAATCACTGTGTTTAGTCCGACGAGTTTCAAGTTTGTTAACGCCGCAATGTAGCGGCTTTGCTGCATCAACTTACTTAGACGGGCATGCTCACCTGACGAAAGAAAGTTCCCGCCTGTAAACGAATCGTCTGCAAACAGTGGGCAATTAAAGATACATTTTTTGCCGCAAGGCCGTGTTCTCATATAGAAGGGCGCTTCTCAGGAACTATATAACGAGTAGTAAGCTTCGTCCCATTAAAAAATGGCTCCAATCCACGATGTGAAGGTGGTTGCAAAGCAACCACCTTCACATCGGGGATTTGAACGCTCGTGTGTACAAAAACGCTCGTGTGTGTACAACGCTCGTGTGTGTACAAAACGCCCGTGTGTACGAAATCTCGTACACACGGGCGTTTTTGCTTTTCGCCTCCATCAGAATAGCGTCCGCCGCAGCCGGTAATCGAACCCGGGACCTCGTGCTTAGCAGCGCAACGCCTTAGCCACTGAGCCATCGCGGCGGGTGGCTAGTAGAGGTAGAAAGCTTTGCTTTAAAAAATCAGAACACATAAAATGATAAAGCTTTGTTTTCAGCGCCCAATCGGCTATTACACCTCTGAATAGAATCACATCCAGTGGTCCGCAAACCCATTCTGGTCATAGTTGACACCAAAACAAGGCTTCGCTGGGTGCGGTGGCTGTATTGTACAATATTCTAATCACGTGTAGTGTATAATATTGTGCAATTATGCTGATACATGACCGACAAATAACGACCTACATTATAATGTGCGGTAACGGCAGGTCTGTATGGGCAGTACAGCGGCGCGCCGGCTTTCGCGACCTGAGCATGCAAGCGCTTGACAACCAGGTAAATAATTGCAGCGGCAACTGCTAAGCCGAATTTTTAACCTCTGTAAATCTTGTTTTATCAGAATTTTTCGAAAAAACAATCACAAGTGGCCGCTAATTAGGCATTTACCAATGATTTTCCATAATTATTTTACAGGGAAGTTGTAAGCGTACCCAGGTGAGAAGTATGGTTACAGAAAACGGCTGTCTCTAGCTTTATCGAAACTTCCCAGCGAAAATTACACGACACAACGGCCGTATTATTACGTCGAATTTCATTTACTTTTTCAGTTAAATAGTTCACGGTGAAGTATCAAAAGTTGCGGAATTCCCGTCTGCTGTCAATACATGCGCTTGTACGGAAAGGATTGATTGATTGTAGGGTTTAACGCGCCGAGGCAGCGCAGGCGAGGAGGTGCGCCGTGGTGGAGGGCTCCGGATTAATTTTGACCACCTGGTGATCTTTAACGTACGCCGAAATCTCGTGCGCGTTTTTGCTTTTCGCCTCCATCAGAAAAGCGGCCACCGCGGCCGGTAATCGAACCCGCGACCTCATGCTCAGCAGCGCAGCGCCTTAGCCACTGAGCCACCACTGCGGGTCTTGTACGGAATGTCGCGGATCGCCACGTAAGAAAGGAGCCCGACAGCCGGTCGCCCGTTCGATGGGCTCGTCACGCGGAACTGCCCGAGCGCGAGGCGCGAGCTGGACCCGTGCCCCCGTTCCCGTGCAGCGGCTTCTTTATTGCTATCATCATTGTCGTTCCTCAACGCGGAAACGAAATGGTGGGGCTTACGTTTGTTTGGTCGAATAGAGCACTGCTCCTTTTCAGTTTCGTTAAGCACCCACAAAGCTATAGTCACCGCCATTACCAAACGAGAAAAATAAACGTCTGTACATTTTCTAACCATGTGTAGGATGTGTATTTTATGCAGCTCAGGTAATTATCCACCTTCACGGAGAAGAATGCCTTCTTATTTTTCACTTTTCGTACTTCTTTTAAAAAGATGGTGGTTACATTTCCCTTTTCCCCATTCAGCTAGTAAAGGTTAACCCTGCAACACTGTGTTCCTTCGCTCTGAAACTCTGACCTTTTTCAAAACGGCGGCTAAGAAGCTCCATCATTGTTCAACCAGGCGAATTTCGTTCGTTCGCGTATTTCCTGCTCCCCACCACCGCTGCTTTCGTCCAAGAACGCTGAGCTCACCCGCATTAAAGAAAGCACCCTTTGATTGCCAGAAACGCGACGATAATTTATGTGCTCCTCTATAGCCTGCTGAACTGAATTCGAAAGATGGTTAACCAATTATTATTTTGTTATTTTTTCTGCTCTTTTTTTCTACTACCAGGCTCTTTCTCTCCTTCTCGATGTTAAGCACGCTTAAGGTATGAATACTTCTGGTTTCAAATTAGTATTAGCTTAGTGTAATCAGGTCTGCTTAATTTAGTTATTTAGGAATACTGCACGCTAACTCTCCGGTTCTACCAGGAGCGGCATTACAAAATGTCAGTGAAATACTGAACAGCATTTTTTCAAAAAGAAGTAAAAGGCCGAAATTGACTACAATAAGTAAAAAAAAAAGTTGCTAAACAGCCAAAAACAATATAACATAATAAAGACCACACAGCACAAAAACCACAAGATCACTAAGCCAAAGGAACCACACAAAGAAAAACACAGGAATAGACACATCATAAAACACAATAACAACAGAACCACGAAAAACGCAAATGCTAACACAACTGTAGTTTCTACTGCTCACAAAAGAAGAGTTTTAATTCTTTCAACAAATCTTTGGCATTCACAACAGTTGGTGTCAAATCATTTCGCTTGCTCCATGTGCTTGGAAAGAAACTTTTTTGTATAAATGAGTTTTCTTTCGAAAATAGATGTATGGGCATGTTCGCAGTGTGCCTTGTTTTTCGTGTCGTAAACGCAACTTGGTTCGTTTGAAGCGATTTCTTCTTTATCATTCGTGCCTGATTGCGGTCTTTTTATCCCAGCTGATTGATCACCTGCCACAAAAGAATAACACCGGTTAATAAACGCTGGAGTATTTGATTTTAGGGTTTAACGACCCGACGCAACGCAGGCGATGAGGCGCGCCGTAGTGGAGGGCTCCGGATTAATTTTGATCGCCTAAGTATCTTCAACGTGCGCCGAAATCTCGTACACATGGGCGTTTGTGCTTTTAGCCTCCATCAGAAAAGCGACCGCCGCGGCCGGGAATCGAACCCGCGACCTTGTGTTCAGCAGCAGAACGCCTTCGGCACTGAGCCACCGCGGCGGGTTAAACGCTCGAGTAGGGTCATCTATTAAAGTACGCCAGGGTCGGAAAAGTCGCAGAAAACGCTTTTCTGGCAGATTTACGTCTCTGTTTTTTTTTTTTTTTTTTTTTTGTAATTCCGATACGCCCTTTCGTAAAGCGACATTGCTCTCGGAAGAACTTCGTTTCAACGCTGTCGTTGTCCGAGAGGCCACACCGCGAAGCAGTCAAAACAGCGCGCAATCCCCGATGCACCTCATACGATTGCACAGCTCCTCTGGAGTCTACAGCTTCTTCTTAAGTGGTGCTTCCCACAACGCTTCGTACAAATGCCGTGGAGCAGATTTTTTCGCTGCACAAAAGGCAATATACTATATCAGATACAATAATTAATTTGATCTGAAGTCTCGAGTCTAGTTTCACGTGAGCACTGCAAGAACACGATAATTTGCCACAGTATCAAGTCAAGCCATTGTAAACTGTTGTTTTGTGCGGATGCAGCAATAAAGCTATGCTCACACTACCGACGCAAAAGCCATATTGTGACCTATGGACGTAAAAAAAACGGCGTGTCACACAGTTCGGTTGGCTGAGACGTAAAATAACGTCATTCTTTAATGATATTACGACAGTTGCGGCAACAGTCTGAACCCGGCCTAAGACCTCAATTGACGAAAAAGCGACTTAAATCTGGGTAAGACTTCCGTGGGAACGTTCTAGAAATGACAGTAATTGCTAAAGCACCGTGTAACATCGAAAACGACTGCGTGAAATCTTGAGCCATTTATTTGCACAGTATACTCAAATAGCCGCAGTCCCGCCATTTAATGTGTATGCCGCGCAGTTAGAAAATCCGAAGCATGATGCGTACGCGCGATTAAATCATTCCTCTTAGATCCTGCGCTACCCCTATACTAAACATGAGTAGTGTGAAATCGGTGGGACATACGAAGTAGATTTTAGCTAACAAGCATAAAGCAATTATTCCGCCCTTATGATAATTAGTTCTTTTATGCGCCCCTATGCGTCTGTCGTTCTTTTATGCGCCCCTATGGCTCTGAACGATTCCTTTTCCCGTGTAATTATTCTGCTGTCTCTTAAATGTTCGCATAAATCCAGCTGTAAAAAGGTCATTGTTCTGCGGAACCTAAGTTGATATTACAGGTAAAAAGGCAACGTGCTGGTGTTTCAGTGCAATGTGCATTTCATTAAGGAGTTCCCTGGATGAATGTGCTTGCTGTCACGGAAGCAGACTCTTTCGTTCGCACCTGCATTTCTGTTTACTAGCGTGTGGCCTACGCCTGCGCGTGCAACAAAAATACAACCGGATATATATTCGAGCATACATTACCTGTAAATATCGGCACATTTAGGTTGTACGCAAAATTATTCTGCGGGAATGCCTTCGCGGTTTTAATTCCACATTGCTCGATACGGCTGTTTAACTGTGTTTTCGCTGCTGTCTGAAGCACGTTTCACATGTCACACCGACGTGCAGGAAAAGCAAGCTGTCAGTGCACTTCCAAGCTTGTGTATGCAATGTTCCGACCGCTGAAGTCTTACAGCAGTGTAGACACGGATGTCTTTTCAAAGTGGCGAGCTAGAAGGGGGATGATCGTATCTGTGCTTTCGTCTGTGCAGAAATCGATGGGCTGATCGGTAAATATATGTCACTATACAACAGCTTGTTCGCGTTCGCGCACCCTGAAAACTTCGCCTTAAAATGTGGTCAAATAACAGCACCGCAGTTTTGCAAAGACAGTGGTGCACACGATATGCGTACGCCAAGCTTCCAGCGACGCTGACGATGCTTTTCAGAAACACGGCAAACAGCTCCGTTTCGTTTAGTGTGTGAATGCAAAGTAGTGTGGCTTAACGCTTTATAAAAAGAGTGACAGCAAATGTCTGTATCGAAGCAATTGTTTGAAACGCCGAATGTGATTATTACGGTGGCTCATGTCACATTTGTACGTAATGACACAGGTCTGCCCCGGCACAGAAAAGGACATTGCACACTCGATTCCACTGTGTAGCACGTTACTGTTCGTGTTCAGGCAAATAACGTTTACGTTAAGGGAGGTAAAAAATATGCAGTTTTAGACTAATTGCAACTGAGGCGATGCTGCACCAAACAATCGAAAAGCGGGACTTTTTTTCTTCCACTCCACGTCCGCCCCCTCTGTGACGCCTGGGATTACATAGTCAACGTAAACGTACACTTATGCAAAGCGCGTAGTGATGTCAATTTCAATGAAGTATCTCATGCAATCAAGCTTTAAAATATCTCAACGGACGGCAATATAGTACTAAAGGAGCCATGAAGACAAAATACAAGTTGGGTTCATTAGAAAGACTGCTCAGTCCCGATAACAATGATACCAATATCATCGCAATCTTCGAACAATTAACGGAGATATTAAACAAAACGTGTGAAGCAGTCGCGACCCCTTAGCCAATTTCCCGCAACTTTTCTATGACGTCAGGGAACCTTGTTTGTGCGATTGGTGGCCGCCTAACTGACCTGTCGCGACGACACATGACTAGACGTCTGTAATGGGGCCTCTAGTTCCATTTGACCGCATCACTTGAATGCTAACGTGCAGTTAACGCACTGAAAATTATATTTTATTGTTGGCCCGTATGACGTCATTCCTGCTCATAACACGTCACTGTGGCGCAAAATTTGAAAGTTTTTAAATACTTGTTTCTTTTTTTTCATTAAAAAAACATCTTTTGTGGCTCTAATGGAGCTGAGTGAGATACTGAATCCTAGTTCTTTCAAATTAAACGAAGTTGTATTTTCTCTTCATGGCTCCTTTAACGCCTTTATTCATGTAGTAATAATGTTCCCTATATATATAGGGAACATAGGGAACACGCGACAAGCATACTTGTCGCATGTTCGTTCTCGGCGTGCTATTTTAATGACTTTCTCACTGCTTGTTTCTCTCCCTCGCAGAGCTTACGGCGAAAACTCGTACCATCTGCTTCCCAAAGCTTCCGACTGCCGGAACCACATTGGTTCCTGTCATTAACTCGCAGACATTAACTCTCACATAACCTTGCTTATCCTGCTGTGCGCTTCAACCAGACCACAAAATCACGAACACGTTTGGCCCACGAAAAAAAAAGGGCGCCAGAAGTGGACGCGATGTGACAGCCATTTGAGGCAGGATGGTGCAAATCAACCTCTGTATTACTCGCGGAAACACGGTCTAAAATAAGGCGTACGTAGCCACGGTACGTATTTGAACTTGTAAGAGTCACCGACGAAGAGAGCGTGGAACAGACTTCACACAATGGTGTGTTCTGCCTGTCGGCAAGCGTTGCCCGAGCGAATGCCGCGGTTTGGGCACCACCTTCGGAAAGAGCAATCCGCGACGCTAAAAGGATCGGGAGGTAGCAATATAGTTCTATGTATGTAGTCAGAAAAACAGACATAAGCCCGTAAACAAAAAAGCCCTTGTTCACGCGATCTTTATCGGAGTGTAGCCTTCATGGTTGCAAATTAGAGTTACATGACGGATGAGATCAAAGTTATTTTATAATAGATATTCAATAGGTACCCGAAAAAAAGGGCTTTGGCCGGATAACTTCCCCCGCCTTCGATTAAAAGGAAACAGCATCGTAGATACAAGCACGGCGCCAAAGACAAGAAGACAGGCTCTGTGCTTCGTCATATCTTTTATTGTCCTTCTTTCCGATGGGTCCTTCCTTTCGGGGTAGGCACCAATAAATAACAAGAGTCAACAGTTCAGTTGTTTTTGGTATACACTATAAATAAATTGGGAATGCCGCGTACGTAATATGCATATGCATATAGAACCGGAATATGAAAGTACAACTCGGAGCTAGTCGCCTCATGAAGTATACTAATGAGATACTAGGCGCGAACCCGTGTTGACTTACAAATGAAGCCAACATATTACGTGTTACAGCCAAGCTATCGTACCGGTTAAGACCCTGCTTCAAAGGAGCCGTGTGTCAGCATTATGCCGGAGGAGCCTGAACATATTCTGTAGAGTATAAATTCGTACTCTGCGCGTTTCAAACTATGGTCCTGTCACGGATATGGTATTCACAAAACTTTGTGGAAGTAATGAGGGCCTGACAGTCCGCCACTAAAGATGTGTCCAACAATACCACTATTTACGCAGTCTCAAGGCCCGCGTAAATCATCATGGTAGTGTTATCCTAGGGGACATGGCGGCATATATCTGTTTACACTGCAGGCGTTGCAATGGTCGGGTTATTTTAAGTAAACGAGGGAGGTTTCATCTGCGCTCAGGTCGTCTACTTCCGTGAGCAGAAGGCGGATACAGAGACACTAGTTAGTTGTACCAGAGTCCTTCAATGCTTTACTGGTCACGAAACTGCTCCGTAACTCAATGGGAGAGCTTCATATGCTGCGTTTGGCCGCCGCGCGGTGGCGCCACCCTCTTACTGAGGTCACTCTTCGGGCGGCGTTGCGCTGGCTCGAACGGCGGAGCCGCGGCGAGTTGTGTTTGTTTTGTGCGGGGAAAAAAATGTAACGTGCATCTCGCGCTCTTGTTATGCGACTTAAGTAGTGGAACGACGATGCCTAACATGTGTTGCGTCCGGGGATGTCGTTCCTTGTACAACGATACCACAGAAAATGTTTCCTTGCTCTGTTGACCGAGCGACGGGGAGCTGCGAGAGAAATGGAGGCGCGCCATTCCAAGCCAAGAAACGGGAGATTTCAGCTTCGATTATAAGTGTGTGACAGTGCGTGGAAATGCACTGTGTGTGAGAATGGAAAAAGCAATGTACCATTTTGAGAGCATCGTGGACCTAGAATTGTACAAGGCTACGTTAAAGCCGGATTTTTGTCATATGAGTCAGGTTGTAGCGGTGCTTCATTACCTGTTTGCAAACTTGTATTACCTTGCGCTCAGGCTCGCGTGTAAAAAAGATTTCGGACGTCCTTGTGCTTTTACTTTTCATATTTCCGCGAATTATCCCTTAGGGTTCGTCTTGTTTGTTTTGTAACCACGCGTGGCCGATTCCGGTTTCTTATCTGGCGTTTCAACTGGAGCGCCCGTTTGCTCTTTTTGTCGTACGTCCCGTCGGGCAATATTGTGTGATATGAAAAGGGTGCAACCTTGTCGCCAACTTGATGTTTTGTTTCTCCGACAATGTTCTCGATTCCATTTCCATGGATCTGAAATTAATAACGTTCCGAGAGTAATGCATGCATAGCAAACGCCGCGCAACTCACTTTATTGACGTTCATCTGTGCACGTCACACTGCGGACTGCTTCTTCGACGTTTGTATTTCATTCTAGTCTTCTGTAGAACAGGAGCTCGCTAGCTCGCTGCGTTCAGAAAAGCTTTGCGTCGTTCTTGGCTACGTGGCAATATTCTCTTTCCTCCGTGTGCTCCACATCGCAGCGCGAAAAAATAAATTTTTTACGCTGGACCACGCTCTTTTGTCTCCCTTCGTAACATTTAATTTTTGTTGCGTGTGATAAAATCAGTTTTATTGTTCTTTTTTCGCTTCCTGTTTTTGCAAGGATTGCAAAGCGTGGAAGCGTAAAGACACATGCTGCAACATATATCTCTTTGTGTTTTGATCCTTCGCGTTTCTGCAGCGTTTTTAGATGTTCTCAAGTATGTACCCACTCATTGAAACGACAATACTATTGGGCTATCTCTTTTAGTGTTCTGTGCATTCCAGAGTAATCAACGGATTCATTAAGCGTAGTCTGAACGGCGCGTACTTGGTTTCTTTCAGTTTTTTTTATTGTATTATCGATAGGCCCGCAGCAGTACGTGACTACGCAGCTACCGTGTGCGTGGTATTTACAACTTTTGCTTTAAGAAAAGAAGAAATAGAGATTTAAAAATCTGAAATCATGATGGCGCAGCGCTTGTGCCAGAGCACGCAGAAGCCGTTGCCGTTCGCGGCCGAAGTCTAGGGTAATTTACTACGAAAAATAAAACCCCATTGACGGCAGGTGATGACTGGACTATTCATCGCTAACTACTACGAAAAATAAAACACACTTAATCAGCGCGCAGACACCAAAAGCAGCGAGCGTTTGCACTCCAAGAGCAGGCCAATACGCTGCGAAAGCGGCGGCTGGATGACCTTCGTGCGGCGGTGGCGCCTGTAGTGGCGCGCGCGGTCCCTATATGAAACGAGCGCCGAAGTTTCGTGACCAGTAAAGCATTGAACGACTCTGGTTGTACTTCGTTGGTGTTTCTTATTATCGAGCGCGCCATTAATTGCGATGGGGACATGTCAGACTAAGTTGCTTTGGATATCTGAACGTCACTTACTAGCAATAATTCAGGGGATTATTTATGCAAATGAAGAAGCATCTTAGCATGACAAGTACACAACTTCAGTAATTGATTGATTGTAGGGTTTAACGCGCCGACGCAACGCAGGCGATGAGGCGCGCCGTAGTGGAGGGCTCCGGATTAATTTTGACCACCTGGGGATCTTTAACGTGCGCCGAAATCTCGTACACACGGGCATTTTTGCTTTTCGCCTCCATCCGAAAAGCGACCGCCGCGGCCGGGAATCGAACCCGCGACCTCGTGCTCAGCAGCGCAACGCCTTAGCCACTGAGCCACCGCGGCGGGTACAACTTCAGTAATGTTACCGGCCATTAAAATACATGCACTTTAATTGTATAATAATATTTTTAGGTGAATTCCACAGTGTAGACTCAACTGGATGTGTGGAAAAGGATATTTACTGCTGATCAGGTTGCGGACGAGGAACAGTCTCAGCTGCGGCGGTTCTTTTTTAGCGGTATATAAAAAAATGAAAACGACGCGTTTCAAGATTTCGGAGCGCGTAAAGATGCCCAGTTGGCTTACCCTAATTTGAAGTCAAGCGCCACGGTGTGCCCAATAGCCACATAGTAGCTTCGATGCGTAAACCCTTGATTTGGTTTTCGATATTAAGAAGAAACGAAAATAAAAGTACGTAAAAATTGTGGTCCCCAAAGAGAATTCTCCCGAAAAATAAACGTTACGAGTCGCTGTTGCGATTCTGCAAAGTCGCGATATAAATACATTAGCAAAAGTACTAGTGCCTTAAGCGGTAACATCATCCAAATTTCGAGTTTCTGTCACGCCATACTCAAAGCGAGGAGGAATTAAAAATTTCAATCCAACGAAAGCACTCATAAGGAACGCGTAGTATCGGATTGCGAAATTTGTTTATACTGGGGTTCCTCACACTGCTGCTTTACAAATTCGTATAGATATTGTCACGAAGCCAAAGACGGCGCAGTTGTCTTCAAGGAAACCAAGTTTATTGGAGCGAACTTTTGCCCCCCTATCAACTCAAAGAATAGACTGGCGGTGAAGCAGCACTCAACAAAGTGACGTGCGTAGGCGGGCGTCGATGAATCGAATGCCGCGGCGTCGGCTCCGCACTAATTTATTTTTAGGCGCGAGTGTTTCTTGAACCGTCGAATTACACCCAGAAAAAAGATTATTCTAGGCTGTTCACGTTAGTACGGAATGCTCTGCCTGTCAGAAGAGATAACACATACGGCATAGAAAGAAAGACTGGAACACTCGCTTCCCTTGGCACACAGATAACACAGATAACCCAGACCGGCGCAGCTGGGCGGTAAAAGCAAAACACAAATAATCAAACCCATTGCATGGTTCGCGGCATTATAGATATGATACGTCATTAGTGCTGAAACTGAAACGGATGACAGAAAACAGCTGTGGCCGCAATAAGTTAAGTCTGGGCGCATGACGACATCACTGATAGTTTACCCGGAAAAGACTTGCCGGCTCATAGAATCACAGCAGACTCTTAAGTGTTGCATGTAAAATACCATGAGTTTTCCATTTCGGGGTTTTCCTTTGAAGCTCATCTACTTTTGCGCAATAATGGCGAATAAATGAATTAATTTCCCCAATTATGATTTTTTGTGAAAGACCATTTTGTTAGAGTGTTGGTGTTTTTGGCGATTGTTAAATGCGTAAGCGTATCTATGCTGACTCAATGAAGAAAACACAGTCTGTAACGCCTGATGTCACACACATCCGCCTCATACAAAAATGCATATAAAAATTAATCGTGTTCCACCTAGTCTCAAATCTTCTGAAATAGCGGAGCTGTGGTTCTTTTGTGTATGCTGAGCCATCGCCGCGCAAATTCTACGGTTCCCGCAAAGGAACCAGCAGTTAAACAAAAGGGGCGGAAGACTCCCTTCCCTTTCCCTCTTTTCCCTGGCGGGAGGGCGAGGAACCCTCTGATGATGATGATGATGATTAGTGGCTTTCCCTTTGAATCGGGGCGTCGGTCGTAGCAACCGACTTGCCTGTTTTATTACGTTTACTTGTCCTACTCCCCGCTAACCTATAGATTTGCTTCCTCCCTCCCATCTCTCCCTCTTTTCTGCTTTAAACTCATCGCCCCCACCCCCCTTTTTTTCTCCCCTCGCTGTTCTAAATTCCCATCCGTATGATTACTCCACCTGCGTACCCATCCCTTCCCTAGTTTTCGTCCACCACCACTCCAGTCGCCTCTTCGTCACCTCTATGGCCTTGAAGTTGAGGTTCCCCCTCGCCCCAAATCCCAAAGCCTCCGCCAGCGTCGTTTCCCCCTCACCCCGCGGTGGCCGCATCTCTGCGCAGCTCCTGACAATATGGCCTATAGTTTCCCGATCACTGCCGAAGCATGCACGCGTTTCATCCTGCGTTTCATCCTCTGGGAGCCGACGGCGCCCTCTATCGGTGAGCCTGGGAACCAGTTTTTGCGTGGCCGCCGGCGCGTCTCGAAACATGCTGCTATCCCTGCTTGATGCACAACATTCACGAGATTTATGAGAAGGTTCGACCTAAAACAGCCGAACTGTTATTAGTGGCCCAGGGCCTTTCTACTTCTGTATAGTTACCCGTCGGTGTTGCTGAATGACGACGAAGAAGACAAGAGACGTTTTTACGCTGTTGAAGGAAGACGATCGGATGATGTCGGATTCCGGCTTACGTTGCTCTCCACTGTATATACTGTAAATACTGTGGTTACATCGTGTTCCCCCTTCTTTTATCCTTCTAACAATATTTTCACGATATGATGAAGAAGTGGCCAGTCGAACATACAGCCGCTATTCTAAACGTTTTCAAAGAAGCAAAGGCTGCGTGCAGCTAGGGTACACGCTGTCATGGTTGACTCGTAAATAGTGTGCAAATACATCACTGATCACCTACCATGGTTCTTGTCGTTTCTATCCTGCCACCACGTAGTGGAAGGGGGATGTTCATACCAATTCTGGTCCCCCAGCTTCCCCACGTCTCGGCTCCTGAAGCTGTGTGCTCCAAGGCCTCGGAACGCGCCGACCTTCCTCGGCCCCGGTGAGCTATGAGCAGGACCGTTCCCCGGCCCTGTGTTCCCAGCCGATACGGTCAGATCACCGTAATCACCTGCTTTATTATTCATGTGATTGAGCATGATTAATCCCGCTGATTCATCTTCTCGCAAGCCACCGCCAGCCAGAATGCACAGTATATCGCTGGTTATCGACGACGACGTAAATGTGCCGCCGTGGTCCTGCGTGCTCGTTTCCGCCAACTGCGATGTGCACTGCACTCTTGACGGCATCGCAGAACGTATCGATGCAGTTTTATTCGGCCGTGGCGTTGCAGTTCCGCGAGGTGTCCTGCAATTATTTCTGCAGCTTTCAGTAATAAGCCTCAAGACGTCACCAAAGGTACCGCAGTATTGGCAGATCGAGGCAGGTGAGCGCGACCGCTCACCTGCCTCGATCACCTGCTTTATTATTCACCTGCTTTATTATTCATGTGATTGAGCATGATTAATTCCGCTGATTCATCTTCTCGCAAGCCACCGCCAGCCAGAACGCACAGTATATCGCTGGTTGTCGACGACGACGTAAATGTGCCGCCGTGGTCCTGCGTGCTCGTTTCCGCCAACTGCGATGTGCACTGCACTCTTGACGGCATCGCAGAACGTATCGATGCAGTTTTATTCGGCCGTGGCATTGCAGTTGCCCGAGGTGTCCTGCAATTATTTCTGCAGCTTTCAGTAATAAGCCCCAAGACGTCACCAAAGGTACAGCAGTATTGGCAGATCGAGGCAGGTGAGCGCGACCGCTAGAAGACCGTCTTTATAACACCAGATTGCCTGTACGAGTTTAAGGTCCTGCCCTTTGCTTTTTGTTCGGTGACGGCAGCATTCGTTCGGTGGCGGCAGCATTCCAGAGAATGATGGACATTGTATTGTCCGGCCTCAAGTGGCAGACATGCCTTGTGTACCTGGACGATGTTATCGTTTTCTCGTCAACATTTGCAGAACACTTGAAACGACTATCATAAGTTGTTCGTGCCGTACGAACCGCCGGTCTCACCCTGAAAGCAGACAAGTGCCAATTCGGTTATGAAGAGCTCCGTTTCCTCGGCCACGTTGTCAACCACGGCGGCGTCAAAACAGATCCTGAATATGTAGCGGCTATCTCCAACTTCCCGACGCCCACGGGCAAAAGGGCTCTGCAGCGATTTCTAGGCCTGTGTTATTATTACTGGCGCTTCATAGAAAACTTCTCACACAACGCGGCTCCACTAACCGGCCTCACTCGTAATGACATCGCCTTCGTATTGACTAATGAACAGCAAGATTATTTCGAGGACCTGTGCAGGCGTTTGCAAGAGCCGCTTGTACTCTCCAATTTCAATGAAGATGCTGCGACCACAATTCATGCTAGTGCCAGCAACGTCGGTCTAGTCGCTGTTATCACCTAATGGCAAGACGGTGCTGCAAGAGGTGTTGGTTATGCAAGCAAGACAGTGTCCCGCGCGGAGATCAACAATTCGGCCACTGAAAAGGAGTGTCTGGCTGTTGTATGGGTGGTGTTGAAATTCCGCCCGTGCCTTTACGGCCATCCTACCAAAGTAGCGAGCGACCACCACTCACTTTGTGGGCTTGCCAATTTAAAAAACCCAGTGGTCGCCTAGCCCGCTGGAGCCCCCGACATCAAGAGTTTGATCTGACTGCAGTCTCCAAGTCAGGAAATCATCATTCCGATGCAGATTGCTTGTCCCGACCTGCGCTCGAGCATCCCGGTTCTGAAGGTGAAGGCAAAACGGCTTTTCTTGGAGTAATCAACGCGCCAACGTTCTTTAAACCACACAAGGAACACGCCGAGCTTCATCCACTTGTGGAATTTTTAGAAGGCTGTTGTACAGAAACCGAAGTTCTTCGTGCGCCGGCTGCAGTTCCTTTGTTTACGGAACAACATCCTCTACAAACAAAACTTTCGTCCAAACGGCAGCGACTACCTTTTAGTTGTCCCTGCGTGTCTCGCTGCGAAATACTGCGGGCCTGTCATGACGAGCCGACTGCGGGTCACCTTGGTTATGCGCGTACCTCTTCCCGAATCATGCAGAATTACTTCTGGTCGAAGCTTCCTGCAACAGTGAAACAGTACATTCGCACTTGCCGCGAATCTCAGCGACGAAAAACACCGCCTGGGAGCCCAGCCGGTTTACTTCAACCTGTACAGATATCAAAAACACCTTTCAACAAATTGGCATGAACTTTTTGGGCACCTTCCCAACTTCTCATTCGGAAAACCTGTCGATAATTGTCGCGACCGTTTATCTTATCCACTACGCCGAAAGAAAGGCTAGTTAGCATTGCACTGCTCTCTACGTGGCTCACTTTTACATGGACAACATTGTTCTGCGCCATGGAGCAGCAGGAATTTTGATCACAGACAGGGGAACCGCATTCAACTCGGCGCTGGTCCGCGCCATCATGGACCTCACCGGTGCTTATTACTGAAAATCTACGGCCTACCATCCATAGACGAACGGCCTGACCGAACCCTTAAACAAAAGTTTTAGCGGCATGCTATACATGTACGTGAACTTAGAACACAAAAAATTGAATACAATTCTTATATACGTGACATTTGCCCACAACACGGCCCGGCAAGAAACCACGCGCATGATGCCATTCGCTTTCCTGTTCGGACGCGAGGCAACGACGATGCTGGATGACATGCTACCGCACAAAGGTGATACCGACTAGACGGCGCAAGCGATCGCTCAGCGCGCCGAAGAGGCCCGGCAGCACGCTCGGTACCGCAGCAGAGAACGAGAACAGCATACGCACAATTCCACTCTTTAGAATGCTCGTCACAGGCACGCTTCCTTAGAGCCTGGCGAAGATGTATTTTGTGGTCCCCAATGCGACGTTGAGGGCTAAGCGAGAAACTTATGAAACGCTCTTTTGGACCCTACGCAGTTCTGAAACAGCTGAGTGACGTCACGTACGCACTTATTCCGGAAGACGGTGTTTCAATCGGGTGTCGCCGTCGCCGATTGGAAGTAGTTCACATCGTCCGCTTGAAGCTTCACTTCGCACGAACGTGACGCGCCAAAACTGGATCACTGTTTCACCGCACTGTCATCTCAGCATCAGGCCGATGCTTCCCCTGCGGGTGGGGGGGGGGGCGAAGAGGGGAAGTAAACTGACACCTGTTGTATAAGAGAGAACCCCCTCTTGTTGGCGACACGCAACGATAATCGATGGCGAGGAAGAACAAACCAAACGATCGTCTTTGGACCGCGCGCGCTAGTCTGGAACACGCTGTTCGAGCGCTCTTAGGCTAAACCCTCCACCACCGCTCTTCGTTTTTCAGTCTCATTAAAGTAAAAGGCCACCACCCACTACCCGGAGGACGTATTTGCTGTACGCTACAATATGTAACTCTTTGTATTGCCCTGAAAAACGACTTCTGTGCAATGAATTTATGCAAAGTACTGCAGCTGACTTTAAAGAAGCTGTGTTTATAGTGTTGCGCAGGGAAACATGGTACTTAATGGCAGTATTCATTGTAAACCCTTGGACCCGTCACATTTCGATGCCACTCAGCTCGTATACGAGCGGTCTGTTAGCAATATATTGCCCTTAAAGCGTTTTAAGGGCAATATAAAGTTATTGTACAGATTATAAAGTGATTGGCATATAGCGCCAGGAGTTGGAGTTTGTTTTATTTGACCACTAAGCCGTGTGCACACAAACAGGTGACATTACAACATGACAACAACACACTGTTTCGCGGAAAATGGGGGAAAAGCTGCTATAACGCAGCTTAACTAAACCCCAGCTACCGTCAAACAAAAAAGGGCAATACGCGGAAACGTGCAACGATTACTTAGCAAAAATAGCTGCACAGTTTCAAACAGTGTGCAAAACGTAGATTGTTCCTATACGGAGAAAGTTTTCGCAGCAAAAATATCTTTATTGGCACGGGCATGATTTGTAAGGTGTTTTGTTTTTGTTCCCATAATATAGCATTTTACCAAAAAGAGGAAGAGAGCCAAGATACAATTGTTGTATATATATAAGAGCAGAAGTCTGTATGGCCCGTGGATATGTACACCATTAAAGCAGGAACAGTTTGTTGTTCACAACTCAGAAAGGTAAATAAAGTCCGTGCAGAAAGTGAGCGCAATTTGTTCTAGTGTAAGCTTAAATTTATTTGAAACGTGTATCACGGGTACATTTTAGCATTTTTAAGGAGGTAATTTGTTCTCGGAGTAAGGATGTGCCAGAGATCGCTGTTACGGCTACAGCGAACTGTAACGTGTGGGTTGCAAATCGGATAAGCTTGTCAGTACAAAACTGTGCGGATTTCACACTTTAAGGGCATACGCAGCTGTTATTCACCAGCGGAGCCAAACGTTAAAAACGTGGGCATTATAACCCAGGTTTCGAACAGCAGGGATGGTGTTTTCATGATTGGTACAAAGTTTGCTTATTGAATACTCATTTCAGGACGCCAATATCAATTGACAGTAACGTAAATGAAAAGTGAAAAAGCGTGCTCAAAAGAGAAAAACTGAAGCCGTTCCACTCCATGTGAAAGCTGTCGGAAGTGCAGAGCAGTTATCCGCCATAAGGGGCTGTACCGCCGTTATCCGCTTACTGCTACCACCCAAGGCAATTCAAATTTCCCGCCAATGCAGTGCTCGTGCGCCCCCTGCCTGAAACTGCGACAGCGGGAGTTCTGGATTGGATTGGATTGGATTAGATTTGGGTTGGATTTATATTGGATTATAAGCAGCAGTAAGAATGATAATCAGCTAATTCTAGACAGCCAGGAAAGCTAAGAATAACCAGCTAAACCTTAGCTCACGCTACGTATATCCTGGCATAGCCGCTTGGCTTTCGAAGCCTCTGGGTTTGTTTTTAAACATTTACGTTCGTATACGTAATTGAACGCCTCCAGACTAGGCGCCCATTCCGCTACCACTGCGCTATCACCGCATGCCGCCTGGGGTTGAAGAAAAGCTATAGCAGTGTGCTCCGGGTTACAAGTGAACTGGACGACACGTGAGCGGAAAAGTTGCCCCGCAGGGGCGCAGTACGTTAATTTAGGTAAGCTGTGGCGCGCCATCAACCTCTTTAGGTATTTTGATCCCTAAGACCAAGAAACAAAAACGTGGAAAAAGACGCAACACGCAGTAGCAGCACAGAAGTTGTGGATGAGTATCTCCAGGATCTAGGCTTGAAAGCACTAAGCACGCTGTAGCGTGCGACGGCGACGTTCCCGAAGGGGCGCGACAGAAAGACAACGCACACGATGAAGGTGGAATCTAAGAGAAAGTTTCTTCAAGATAGCGCCGCTTTTTATAGCCGGGTCGCAGCCACCTGGTGGTACACCACCGAAATGCTGCGATCCGAAAAGGCCAATACTACCATACTACAGTGCCCGGGCGAATTTTATAGGTTTTGCATTTCTTGTATTTTTGGTTGCTTACGTTTCTATTTCACAAAACTCTACATGAAGACAGTTAAAATTATAAATCTGTGCGCCAATTAGCATTTTTTTGCAGGGAGAACTCATTACACTAATTGCGGCGGCGGTACTGGAAGAGAATGATTACTCCTTCATTAAAACTGGCGACGGCCGGTTTCCTCATATAGTACATTTGAATTAGAATGACTCCAGACTCCAATCGATGAATGTTATCGGTATTAAAATGCTCAAGATATCCTTCTCCACAAAAAATACAGCAATTCATACCTGGGCCCATTTGCCGGAACGCGATAAGTGTGGGAATAAGTTCACAACTACGACTTTAGCGCTGTCTAGGTAAGAAGTCGTTCGCCCGAAACTGATACAAACGCTCGGTTAAGGTAGTGTTTCCGTCGGGTTTTCTGGCAACCGGCTTATTTGCCGTGGCCGACTTCGACTTATTGGCGTCTTATTCGTAAGCGGGAACTTAATCGGGAACTTATGCGTACGGGCAAACGGGCCCTGGGTAAGTTACCACGGCTGGCTAGCGGGTTACCTGAAACCCGGGATCTTGGCGTCTTGCAGTCGTCTGCCCACGTACTGCAAATCTAACCGCTAAAGTGTCTACATACAGCTTTCTTTCTTGTCTGCCCAGACGTAATTGGTTTCTCAATGTGCCTTGCCACCTAATTCCTTCGGTTTTATTATTGGTCTCATTGCTGACATCGCACAATAGCAGTATTTCAACCTGGTTGCTTATAAACTCAACCCAACGTCATCCGCAAATTCTGAATTTCAAAAAAAGTCAGCAAGAAGGAGGCACGTGAGTACAGTTGCTTTGTGATTTTTGTTTCAGTATTATCCTAGAACCTTTTTGGAATAACCCATACCAAACGGCATAGCACTCGAGGAGGCGCAGGATATTGTAGGTTCCGGAATAAAAATAACAAAGCTTCGAGAAAGCGACTTTGGCGCTTAACGGTTGTTCAAAAAGGCCGCCGTTTTTTTTTTGTTTTTTTTAAATGACATCTGACAAAAGTATCTAACACCCCTTGACAATCCCGTGGGAGCCGAAACATATCCGAACGCGAGGCAGGCCCTCTGGGATGGAGCACTTCAAAGAAGAAATTATTGAGCACATCTCTGCCTCTTTCCCCCTCTTGGCGTCGCCATTCATTCGCCGCGCTCGCTGCCGGGTAAGCCCCAAGAAACCAGCAATCCTCTTTGCATAATCCGTTCTCGGAGACGACACGTAGTATGCCCACGCTTCAAAAGCGTTCTAACATGGGCTTCTTTTCTACGAACCCGGCGCGTGGGGACGCTTTTCCAGGGAGAAAAAAAAACATGGTCGTCTCGAACCCTGTGGTGGCGTTCCTACAAGTTTCCGTCTTTTTTTGGTCTGTTTACTGTTTCAAGCTTACACATGCGTGAATTCAACATTCAACCGTAAAAGAGGCCTCTAACTCCCTAGTGTCGTCAACACATACTCCATGTTCGGTTTATGAAAGCAGCTTACGTTTGTTTTGTGCTTTGTGAAGATGTCAAGCGAGGCGCGCGCGTGCATTTTGAAAGCATCAAAGACAATTGCGCTGCTTCAACAGTTATAATTGCAAAACTTTAACATGTTGCGCTCTCAAGCCCGAGACACTTAGGCTTATAATTTAAGTTGTTTGAATCCTCAGCATAGGGATACACACGAGTGTGCCTCGCAGTTGTCGAGTTTGAATTGCAGATGAATATGATGTGCTAAAAGCACTCGCGTTTTACATGAACAGAGTGCGAAAATAAAGACAAAGGATAGGGCAGACGAAGGAACACTCACTTGGTTTGAAACTCATGATGCGTTAGTTTTTACTCCAGTCTAGTAGTTGTCATGTACAAATAGGACGTGCACACTACGTACGCACTCTTCGTGCAGAATGGTGGTACGAAGAGAACGCATCCAAAGAGCCCGACACCGACAATGCAGCACACGGCGTGAAAACAACACGCGACGAAACAGCACAGTGTTAAAACAGTGAAACGTCAAAACAGCAGGCGACAAAAGAGCACAGAGATTAAAGAGCAAGGCGACAAAAGAGCACGCTGCAAGAGCACAGCCCTGACACAGTTGGACGGTTTTCTCGTAGATTTTATTTTTTACCAGGCCGTCAGCGCACGATTTCCTAACTGCAGCCTAGATAACAGAAATAACTTCAGCTGCGTGCGTACGGCGATCGTACTTTTCATTTCGGATGGCAACAAGTTTGCACGAGCCATATACAAGTTTCACCCAATCTTTCTGTTTTAGTATTATTACTCCTTTGGCTTGTAGAGTCGAAATCATTTTATTAATATAGACCGGGTTTGAAAGATGCCACTTTACTGTAGATTTATATCTTGCGTCTACATTTTTTCCCCCTAAAAATTCATTTTTTTGTAAACAGCTATTTGGACGAACCGTGCGAATTCCATAACAAATTTTTGCTGTAATCACAGCAGTCCCACGACGCACCTTGATGTAGCTACACGATACTTCTTTGCTAAAACCTGGTCGACGAGCCGAACCCCAAGCAGCATATTCTTGGTGACTTGACGCGTCGGCATCGCCCGGCGCCAACCCGCGTTTTTGCAGGCGTCACCAAAAGGCAACAAATTAAGAGAAAAATTTCTGGCGCTGGTAAAAGTGGGTGCGAGTGTCAGGGAGCGAGCTGCGGCTTCCTGGTTTCCAGTTCGCCTCGAGCTTTGGGGCGAGGTTTTAGCAATCCTAAGAGCCGTTCCGTTCGTCCCCAACAAACCATTTTTTCTCCAGCCCCAGTCGGCTGCCTTGAGACAATTTCGACCTACATACTTGAGTTTGGAAGCAATTACGTGAAGGCATTCAAGGCCTATGCTATTACTATGGGTGCTATTACCCAGGATTCTTTTGTCGTCGCCGAGGACGTTTGGCATTTCGTCCACTTGCTGCGACTTCGGATCTGCGGTCTTCGCTGGCCATGCGGCCAGAGCTCTGGATTCTGACTTGTTGCTATGGGCACTTTGCAGGGTGGGGCCGTCGAGAACAAGCTCCTGCTCAATAGTGCCCATACATGTGCTTGAGTCTTTGCCCAGCAACGTCCGAGATTTGGAATCAACATGGACGGCTGACTACTTCACAAGCTCGGCTTGACGCCTGACCGTTCCCGCCGGACGCCGCACAACGCTGGGTAGTTGTGTTTGGTGTGTTTTGTGCGCAGTGATTCAAATCAGTGTGACAAACACCTACTTTTAAGTGCAGAACACTTTAGGGGCTCGCCTTTGTGTCGTAGCTCACTCGCTGTACCCAAGTAGATCCACACGGCGTTCCGTCGTCGCTGTGTAACCCATACGCTTCAAAAGCCAAGCGGTTTGTATATTCATAACTTATAAGCCGTCGAAACTCGTGAACCGCTGGCGCTTGCCATACACCTCAACGTTGTTTACCGCAAAGAAAACTGTAGATACAGTTGAGGCAAAATATACGTAATTAACCGGCAGCTCCGGGGTTCATTTAGCTCGGAACGCTCGTTGAGTTTGCTTTTAGAGTAGTAAGCGGAAAAAAGAAAAAAGTGGCAGTGCAACGCCGGCACGTGCGGGAAGAAAAGCAAGCCCGAAAAGAACAAAAGTCCCGCTAGCGCAGTTTCAGGCAGGGGAGCGAGGGGGGGGGGGGGGGGGGCGAGCATTGCGAAGGCGGGACAGTTGAAATGCGTTGGGTGGTCGCAGAGAGCGGATAAAGGCGCTGCAGCCATTATGGCGAATCACCGCTCTGCACTTCCGACAGCTTCCACATGGAGTAGAATTTTTAACATGAAAGTGTTTTATTCCCGGATACACAAAGATTTCACAGATGTCAAATCCATCACGGAAATGATGTCAGTACAACGGAGCCAGCGGCTTGTAAAGGGTGCACCCCTGCACAGAGGCTCATCTTGCGGAGAAGCAACCTTTAGTACTGAAGAGGACGTTATGCTTATTGTTGTTTGTTTCAGGTTTTATATTTGGCAACAAAAGTATTTTATGCGGGTATATATCAAGATTTCGCTGACATCCTATCCGTCACGGAAATGACGCCAGAACACCTTTGCCGAAGCGACCCGCCATCAGGACGTCGCTCGCCAAGTGCACCCACAAGACAGCCGCCGACCCGCCAATCATGCTCAGCTTCAGATATCGCTGCGCATTTCACTTTCGTGTTCTACAGATTTCTATGACAGAGAAATCAACCAAGGTTTTTTCAGACCTTTCCTTTAATCTACACTATCCTCCCCCCTTCCCCCCATTTTATTTATTTTTATTTAGTTATATTATACTGCAAGACGAATGAAGGGCCCAAGCAGGAAAGGTTTCAAAAACAATTTTCTATTCCCAATACACGTAGCACAACGAAGAAAATAGATTGAACGCATATACAGAAATGCATAGAAATCCACAAAAATACTATTCAAAAGTCCAATTGTTCGCGAGACAGAACAGTTGTTACAGTCGATTGAGCTAGTTTATTCCAGTCGGTAATTTTGCGTGGAAACAAAGAGTACTTAAAACTGCCAGTTCGGACACCCCACGGGATCAGAGATTCAAGGTGTCTATGTCGTGGTAATTGGACGGTTAGTAGCTTTAGGAATTCTTCAGGTAGTAGTGAAAGTTTGTTATGTTGACCACGGCTGGAAATTTTAACCTTTCACGGCATGCGTGAAGGGATGGAACTCCATGCTTTTTCACTGCTTTTGTCGGTGAGTCAGTCGGATAATATTTTAAAAAGTGAGGTAAACAAATTTACGCCTGATCATTTCAAGGGCGTCGTCGATATTACTTTCTGTATGAGGACCCCTGACATTGCAAGCGTATTCCATTTCCAGTCCATTTACACTTCCATTAGGAGGTGTAAGCGGGAAGTTTGACGTTTGATGTGGGGTTTTTAGTCTTATGCCTAAAAAGGCCTTCAAGATGAAGCTTCACACGTGTTTGCTTCGTGTTTATTCTCTTCCAGTTTTTTTGTTCCAGTGACGCGACGGAATTTATTTATTCTGCGGAACTTCAATAAAAGGTTATGAGGCGAGGTTGCAACAAAAGGAAAGTTCTAAGTGCGGAGCAATTTAGGGGCCTGGCTTGTCGTCGTAGCTTACGGGTAACAAATAACACGGCGTCACACACCCAAACAGAGGCTTCGAAATGATCACCGCCTCCCTTTCTCGGAATTTAACCTGTGTCTCCCGCGTTACGAAGCCGATGTAAATCTCATTGCGCCGCACAGGCACACGCTTTTCAGATGAAAAGTGTTTGGGGTGATCTTTGCTCTGAGCTGTTGCCACGGAGTCCGGTATTGCTTGGCCGCAAATAAGAACACGAGTTATAAAATAAAGAGAAATGATGAATTACCGTCTTAATTGCCCCAAATTAATGAAAATAAATCTGGAGTCTTTTTATAGGCTTTTTCGGGGGCATCGGCGCTCTCTCGTGACTGCTTGCTATATCAACGACAGGCTAGTACTGAAACTTGTCAAGAGAGGGCGCCACAGCACCTCTAACGACACTTCGCGCACCTGACAGCCTTTAATTTTTTGTAGCTATTTTCGCGAAAACCAAATTTTTGGCATTTAACTTCATTCCGCGTTTTGATCTCGCACCACGCCTAAACATAATGGCGGTTTGTAATCAGTATTTGCTGATCTTCGGGGCATATTATTTTAATGTTGAATATACATCCGTAAGCAAACAATTTAATCTTTACGCGATAGACAATAACGTTGTGAGGAGGGGAAAGAAAAACCCCCTCTGCAGGTTCTTGAGTAGTGTGTATTCAGTGGCGACTGGGGGTAGACACAGTCACCAGTTAATCAGACGAGGGCGCTTTGTGAGGTTACGAAGACAACATGTATTTCAGAACAAAGCACGATGCAGAGAGACTACCAGAGAGCTAACAAAAACCCAAAATGAATAACTAGTCTACAAATGCGACATGAAGAAACCAAAACGCTAACTAATCTACAGAAAAGCCTATAAATCTAAACACCAGAAAAGAGCAACAGAAAAGTTCATAAACAGTTCACCGTGACGTGGCGTAGTACTCGGGCGTCGGGGCGTCGCGTTGTGTTGCGCTGAGGGTCGCGTCGGAAGTCTCGCGTGCTGGCCCGTTGCCGATGCAACTCCGTCGCAGCTCTTCCACGAACGGCACTTGCAGGAGCGGTCGTGGCCGGAACCTGGTCACCACCAGACGCCACGTCAGGGAAGGCCGCGGGCAGCCGGCATCCGGTAGCCGCCGGTAGACGATCTCCAAGCCGTGGTCGTTCAGGACCGGGGCACGACGCAGCGCGTGTGCCTGCCACGGGCCAGGACACTGGGGAATAGGACGCTGGTCAGGGGAGGCCTTGGCGTCAGGTAGATCCCTTTGAGCTTGGGTCCCCGAGACCCGATGAGCTCTCGATCTGCGCCTGGACGCCGCTCTCCTCGAACCGTCCTCTCGGAACTCCTCCACTGGAATGGCCGTCCTTCCTCGTCCCCGTCTGGCCTCGTCACCGCTCCGCTGTGGCCGGCCCTCATAGGTCACTCGCGTTCACCGTCATCGGCTCGTGTAGCCTGCCACTTCTTCTTTTTCGGCCCTTCCAAAACGAGGACAATCCCTTCACGGGCATGTGTCCACGACGTCGTCGTCGTCGTCGTCCCCGCCGACTGAGCGCTTCACCTCACATGTGTTCCCCCTTTAGAAAGTTTTTTCTTCCGGGAGAAAAAACTGCACAAGGAGGTGAAGAACCACTGCTGGGTGGTCGGACGGGGTAGGCGTAGTTGGCATCACGGTGAACACCATCCCGCACACGGTGAACACAATCACTTACATTCAGTGACTGTCACACACACTCGCACACTACAAGTCTCACGTGAGTCACCACAACACGTCACGATTCGCAGTGTCATGCCACCACTAGGTATAAAAGAACGTCGTCAAGAACACTTGGCTTGTACCCAACAACACAAACCACTGCACCGTTACCCTATTACCTCAATTATCTTACTTATCGGCTGGCGGCAACAGGCGACTAATGTAATCCGCTCCTACGTTCTCGGACCCCTTCATATACTCTAATCTGAATGAATATCTTGTAGAGTTAGACTCCACCGGAGTTGTTAAGGTGTTAAGGTGTTTGGCGCTAGCGAGGTACTTCAGGGGCCGATGGTCAGTCTGGACCACAAATGTTGTTCCGTACAAAAAGATGTAAAATTTCTGCACAGCCCAAACTAGTGCCAAGCATTCCCGTTCGATGGCTGAGTACCGGGTTTCACGAGGCAGGAGTTGTCGGCTGGCGCTTTCGGTGCACGCCACATCCAGGGCCTCCGACGGTAGCCGGGTGCGGAGGCGGCGTCCCCTCCAGCGACAGCGTCTGCCTTCGAGAACGCGCCTTGTCTCCTCGGTGCAAACGAGTGAATTTCAGTGAGCGTTTGCTGTTGGGACGACGACCCGTCTTCGGGCGTTCTCCAAGAAGTGGCTGGAGCCCGCCTGCCGGGCACGGTGCTCCTCCAGTTCTGTGCTCGGGGCGCACATTTGGCTTTCGCGTTGGAAGTGGAACTCGCGCTTCTGTCGACTGCCTGAGCAGTGGCCGAGCCGTCCCTGTGGCGGATGGGGCCCCGTCTGGGTCTAGAGGTCGCATTACCTTGTAGCTTGTTGGGGCGGCGACCAGGAGGCTTGCAGTAGGCAACGTCGCTGCGAGTTTTCTCAGGTGACAGGCCCCATCTTTCGGCTCTCTGTTGCGAGGGCTTCCCAGCCGGCGGGACTTTATACGGGCGGGATCCGTAGCTGCGGACCGAAGGCTCCTTGCCCATCCCTTGGTGTGTCTCATGGTCCGTTGCGCGTCGTCGGCTGCTTTTTGATGACTTTGGCGATATGGGACCAATGATATTGACCGCTACTCGTTCAAATGGTGAAATGAGCGGCATGCACCCAAGTGGTGCCTTCGGGCCTCTTCCTTTTGGAAACGTCCTCTGGCAAGCGTCGCATGATCGGACGTACCGCTGCGCGTGCGCTTGCACCCCGGGCCAATAAAAGGCTTCCAACAGACGCCCAACTGTCTTCTTGATCCCCAGGTGTCCCGAAATTGGACTCTCGTGTGCCAAGCTCAGTATTTGGGAACGAAACTTCTTCGGGACAACCACCTGTTGAAACACGTTGTCTCTTGACATTTCGTATTGCCTCCATAGAAGTCCGTTTTTGACAAAGAACGTGTGAACCCCCGCTCGCGTGCCGGTTACGGTTGTTCCAACCCTCTCCCAACATATCCGTAGAGTCGGGTCTTTTTGTTGTTCCCGCCGAAGCTCCTGCGGGGTTACTTGGATGACTTTCAAGGCCACGGCTGGGCTCCTTCTGCTTGTTGTAGGTCCTTTCGTCCCCATGAGGACTTGGGTGGAGGGTACGGCCCTCATGTCACCACTTGTCTCGGCGGCCCATAATAAGTTGCCGTTTTCCCTCCACGCGGGATCCGGATCTGAGGCATCGCGTGCCCCTGGAATATTTCCCACAATGACATCATATAATGGGGTGTGCATACACCTTGCGGTAGCCTTTCCGGAGAAATAAGGCGTTAGTACTTCCACAATTGCCTCTTCGACCTCGACGCTCTGCCCATTTGCTAGAAGCACCGTAGCTTTTGTCCCTGTCATCGCCGAATCGGTAACCAGGGACCTACGGACCACCAGTGTATTGCTTCCGGTGTCCCGCAACACAGAAACCTTCTTCCCGAAGAGTTCACCTTGCAGCACTGGAAGCCGAGGCCGGGTGGAGTTCTCCTTTTGTACCGCGCGGGCAACCCTCGTTTCCTGTCCCCTCTCTGGGCAGGAATGATCACAAAGAGGACTCTCCTCCCTGTCCTTCGAAGAAACGCGTGGGCGTTCTGTCGGTGACATACAGCACGATATCATCTCCTTGCTGTTGGCTCGTTCAGGGCACGAGTTGACGTTATGACCCACTCGACGGCAATCCGAACAGTACGGTTGCTTTGGCCTCGACCGGCAATCTGAGGCTTGGTGACCCAGCTTGTCACACAGAAAGCACCGAGGGGTTCTGGCTGAGTTCATCATATTCCTCGCCTCCTTTGACAACCCAGCGTCCTGCGCTCCCTTAAAGCGCAGCAGGTTGATTTGATGCTGGGCCTCGAGGAAGTGATCGGCGGCCTGCGTCATTTCCGCGAGTTTCGTGCAGTCCCTTTCCCGTAGGAAAACTGCTAACGCGCTGTGGCAGTTGGTCAGGAATTGCTCCGAGACAATTAACTCTCGTACTCCGTCATAGGTTTTAGGAGTACCTGCCATCTCCACCCAGCGGTCGAAGAAACTCTCTAGTCTCGTCGCATATTGCTTCGCCGTCTCACTGTCTTGCGGCTTGCTCTGCCGGAACCTTTCCCTGTAGCCTTCAGCCGTGAAACGAAAACGTTGCAGTAGCGCCAGTTTAGTCTTGTCATAATCGACGGACTCGTCAGGAGACAGCCGTCCGAAGACCTTCAAAGCTTCTCCAGCTAGACACAAACTGAGCGCTGTGGCCCATTTCTCTTTCGGCCAACGCTGTCCGTTCGCCACTTGTTCAAAGCGCTTCAGATAAGCGTCCAAATCATCACGAGCTTCATTGAAGACGGGAATGAAGTTGTGTGGATTGACATTGAAGACGGGGTTTTCCGCAGAATGCGCGTCACCAGCAATCTCCCCAGAGCCTCTACTCTCCCCAGTTTCTGCCAACCTAAGTCTTAGCTGCAGGTTCTTTTCTTCCTGCTCGAGTCGCAACCGTGTAGCCTCTCGCTCTGCCGCCCTCTCATCTCGCGCCTTCGCTAGAGCATCGTCAACCCACGCACGCAACTCCGCCCCACGCAACCCAAGACGCTCCCCGGTGGCAACTAACTCCTGCACGTTCATCGTACACAGGTGCAGGGATAACTGTTGCACCGTAACCTCTCAATGCGCAAACGCCCTCGTCCTGTCGCGGACGCCAATTTTGTGAGGAGGGGAAAGAAAAACCCCCTCTGCAGGTTCTTGAGTAGTGTGTATTCAGTGGCGACTGGGGGTAGACACAGTCACCAGTTAATCAGACGAGGGCGCTTTGTGAGGTTACGAAGACAACATGTATTTCAGAACAAAGCACGATGCAGAGAGACTACCAGAGAGCTAACAAAAACCCAAAATGAATAACTAGTCTACAAATGCGACATGAAGAAACCAAAACGCTAACTAATCTACAGAAAAGCCTATAAATCTAAACACCAGAAAAGAGCAACAGAAAAGTTCATAAACAGTTCACCGTGACGTGGCGTAGTACTCGGGCGTCGGGGCGTCGCGTTGTGTTGCGCTGAGGGTCGCGTCGGAAGTCTCGCGTGCTGGCCCGTTGCCGATGCAACTCCGTCGCAGCTCTTCCACGAACGGCACTTGCAGGAGCGGTCGTGGCCGGAACCTGGTCACCACCAGACGCCACGTCAGGGAAGGCCGCGGGCAGCCGGCATCCGGTAGCCGCCGGTAGACGATCTCCAAGCCGTGGTCGTTCAGGACCGGGGCACGACGCAGCGCGTGTGCCTGCCACGGGCCAGGACACTGGGGAATAGGACGCTGGTCAGGGGAGGCCTTGGCGTCAGGTAGATCCCTTTGAGCTTGGGTCCCCGAGACCCGATGAGCTCTCGATCTGCGCCTGGACGCCGCTCTCCTCGAACCGTCCTCTCGGAACTCCTCCACTGGAATGGCCGTCCTTCCTCGTCCCCGTCTGGCCTCGTCACCGCTCCGCTGTGGCCGGCCCTCATAGGTCACTCGCGTTCACCGTCATCGGCTCGTGTAGCCTGCCACTTCTTCTTTTTCGGCCCTTCCAAAACGAGGACAATCCCTTCACGGGCATGTGTCCACGACGTCGTCGTCGTCGTCGTCCCCGCCGACTGAGCGCTTCACCTCACAAACGTTTACAAGATCGTTTATATAAATAAAAACAAAAACGGGCCTGCATCCAGGTTCTGGCAGCCACTGATCATACGATGAACGGCCAACATTCGGCAACCAGCGCTTCGGTATTTCTCCGGCCGCCCGTGTTCAGACGCACAACGGCAGCTGCCCGGCTGCCAGATATTCAGTTGCCTTTCGGCTGCCGATGTTGAGAAAGAAATTGGCCGGAGTACGGCTTTAGGGCATCCGTTTTTCCTTCGGGAAGCGGTGTTCAGCCGAAGCACGGCAAGCTACCGGCCACAGGATATCCGTATCCTTGTGGCAGTTGGTGTTCGAAAGGAGACCGGCCGTAGCGCGGCTGCCGCGCATCCGCTCTTTCAACGGTGAACCGCGCGTTCGGCGGCAGAATATTCGTTTTCTTCGGGCAGCCGGTGCTATAAAGGAGACAGGCCGACTTACGGCCTCAGAATGTACGTTTATCATTTGGTTAGCGGTCCTCGGCCGAATTACGGCAAGCGAACGGCCGCAGAATTTTCGGCAACCGGTATTCAAGAGGAGACCGGCCTTCGTAAGGTATCAGGTTATACGTCATTATGCGAACAACGGCGCGCGTCTGGGCGCCGAGAATTCATGCACAGACGTGCTTGGAAGAAGACCCGCCGATGTAGGACCGGTTTTTCCCTGAGTGAAGAAAGAGCCGTTAGGGAGTCGAATGGCACAGACAAGTTTTTCATCCGCTCGGTGTTTCTGCGTTTTAAATGAACGAACTACGTTTGTCAAACAGTAATGAGTGTTCTAGGTGAACGGGCAAGGTGCCAGGACTCACTGGACATTACCAGGGAAACGTTTAGACCATCGAAATGCCATTTATTGCCACAAGAAGACTGTGCCACACCGACGGGTGAGCTAAACCTCGCCAGTCATAGCCGCTACAACGCCTCGCCCGTCGGCTTCGTCGACGCATCAGCTCGAGGCTATTCGCCCCCTCAAGAAATAGAGACCATTGGAGACATCGACCCGGCAGTGATGTCCGACCCGAGATGGCGCTGGTTCACCAAAATAAGTGGCCTTAAAGGGTGTCGAGCAAGCGGCCACCACTCAGGAGCTCAACCGGCGCCATGTCAAGGACTCCCAACCAAAGAAAGGCAAGGGCCCGCAAAAGCGCAACTTTGCGGATATTTTTCTTACGATAATACTGCGAAAAACAATGTTGCTCTATTTTGCTGGTTATAAGCATAGAAGAGGCTAAGCTCGTGCATTGGTAGGCTCAACTTTGTGCCCTGCACTATGTTACTTTATGGGATTTTATGACTGCCTATTCAGAAACAAGTGTTATTTTAAATTTGCTATAACCACAGAGCCTTGTCAATGACGAAACCTGGATGTTAATTTAGTTGCGGTGTTTGAAATTGAGATTCGCTACTCTTGGGATATGACTCATTTGGTTAAACATAATCGCCAGTATCCTAGCAAACACGGATTTTGTCGGGATTTTCTTGCTCAACGCAGCTTGTTGAGTTCACGCACGAGTTGGCTCTAGCAATAGATAAGCTTAAAGTAGCTGACTAGTTTCTTGTGCGGCAAAAAAGCATTTGACGATGTTTCATATCACCTTCTTGCTAGTACATTGCGGGCAACAAACTGAATTAATCGGTTATTGCATGGATAGCCGAGTATATCTCTCTAAGACAGCAGTTGGTCGCTCTCAATGGTTGTTCGTCCGGATATGTTCCCGCGACCTCAGGAATTCCTCAAGGCTCAGTTGCGGGCCCTCTTTTGTGTGTGTGGCCTCAAATCTTTGTTAAAAATGTTCGCGAATGACAGTGTAATTTACAGGACTATAGCGAATGAACGTGATTCAGAATACTTGCAGCATGATTAAAATTAATAATATCCTGGTGTGCTGATTCACAAAAGTCGTTGAATCTTAAAAAGTGTGTTAACGTCAACTTTACAAGAAAACCTTCATTCCAACTGAATGCGTATACAGTAAATTACACTGCTTTAAGAACGGCAGGAGAATATAAATAACGAGGAGTTTATTTAGCGAGTTGTTAGAGAAATAGGCACGTTCACAACATCAAAGTTACACGGCTGCACATGTCTATGGCTTTCCGAGATGAAATTTCAGCGAACCTCCACCTAACTTAAAAGAACGACCGTATTTCACTCATGTGCGCTCAATGTACGAGTACGCATGTGTTTTCCAGGATCCCTACAGCAAAGAGCTGGTTGATACGCTCGAAAACATACACAAGAGGGCAATGCGATCCGTACTAGGTAATTGGCACTGTAAACGTAGCATGATGGAAAGTAAAAGTAAACTTAAATGGTAAGACGGGAAAGATCATAGACAAAACCTGAGGTCTAAATTTTTTCGTAATATCTACCATTAGAAAACTGGAATAGAAGGGGAGAATTATATCCAAGCGCCATTCTACATATCCCAAAGTGGGATCGGTAGCTTGAAGCAAATCATTAACTTTCCTTTAAGGTGACGCCTTGCGCGATTCATTTTATTTTAGATAAAGATGAGAGTGTAATTATCTTCCACGTATGATTTTATCCACTGTTTATAATGACGATTTTCACCGCGCTTTGTAGAATTATTTTGTTATTTGGTCGCATATTTGATGCTTAGTGTTATGTATCTCCCTGCTGTAATGCATGCAAGGGCAAGCAGGTATCAAATAAATAAATAAATAAATAAGTAACTGAACAAATCAATAAATAAATAAATAAATAAATAAATAAATAAATAAATAAATAAATAAATAAATAAATAAATAAATAAATAAACTTGCGGAGCCGCAAGTTCGCCTCCGACGGGTTGAGAACCCAACGCATTCAAACTTGACCAATGAAATATTTATTGCTTTATTCGTTGCAGTATGCAAGGTTTGCTGTATGAATACTACAATTGCTAAGTTACTTGTTTGAAAGAAAATATGAAAGTCTTGTCGTACGCCTTTCCCTGCGTGAACACAGGGGGATACAACTGCAGCCATCTGAAGAAGGGCGTCATTCGCAACACGTCTAGAGTTTTCTTAACGTAGTGCGACTTTAGAGGAAAATTAAGTTCTTTTGGACTATTAAGGAGTGTGCATATAACTCATGAAAACAACATAAAAATATATTGAAACTGAAAGTACTTCTTTGATCTCTTCTAGGATCAGCCCTGTGAAAGATCATCAGAAAAGTTGATCGAGTAGAAAGTTTCTTTGCAAGAAAAATGGGCAAATACTGGACATACGTTTTGTGTGAAGTAAATTATATTGAATGCTGCTGAGTGTTTTGTGGAGTACCGAACCGCTTCGTAAAGGCATTCGCACCTGTTTTATATACAAAAAAACTGGTCAAGCAGCTGTTGTAAAAATACTTGATTTAGTCAGAGCATGAAAGTATTGTCTTAACAGAAATTGCCTAAAAGCGGCACTTTCATCTTTGTGAAATTCAACCCACTAAAGTATGCGCCTTCCGCCCCCCCCCCCCCCTCCTTCCTGGTTTATTACAGGTAAGCCGCGCCACAGAAGATGTCAGGACCTGGACAATACATGTAATCCAGCTCTGCAAAGAAATGAATATTTGCTGTATTCGACAGTAAAAGAGGCACAGCAATTAAAGGAACGACCATTTGTGAGCACTGTTGAATAAATTAATTTTGGTGTAAACTGACGCTGATAATTAAGCCAGGCTGCGCTGAAGGCTGGACGGCTGGTGGTTGCGCTCGGGCTCACTTTGATGTGGGTGCAGTGGACCCAAAATGGTGGGTTTGTGCTGCTGGACAGCGCGATTGAGTAATCTGCTTGCGCTGCATGCAGTGGTCGTCCACCGGCCTCTGTACAGTTAACGTACTGTGGCTGAACTACAATGCCCTGTAGCTTGCTGTAGGCTGTCTTGCTGCTCACCGCTAGAGCCCCGGGTTGCCCAATGGTGAGATCATAAGCATAGAACGCGTGGTGAATTCCAGGGATTTCTTGCAGCTTGGCCGGGAGGTGGAGCATGAAGCTAAATCTAGAACTTTCTGGATGTCTGGAAAAGTAACATCAACTTAACCAGTTTTATCAAGAATGCTGGCAAATTCATAAAAAAAAGGTGGTTGGTTGCGTCACCTTAGAAAAGCCTTTCCTGAGACCACTTTGGCAGACTGATAGTAGGCTATTTCTGCTTACAAATGTGGTAATGTAGTAAGCTATATTGTATTCTGGAAGTTTAAAAGAAGAACTCAGCGAGATAGGACGGCAATTAGATAACAGTGTTGCGTCGCCTTTTTACAGCGAAGCTGCGAAGCTGCAGTTGGTCCGAACATTTTGTGTCTCCAACAAAAAACCCAGGCCGGACCCAGTAGTTCTCGCCTAAGACGCCGAGCAAAAGCACGAGTCTAATCAGGCGTACAGTATAGAGCTCAGTATTCGTTCAAAAAAAAAAACACAAAACTACACATTGAAACCGAAATGTGGATGATAAGGCGCCTGCATATGGATAAGACCCCCCTCCCTATGTGTTCCTGGTAAAGATTATGTTGGAAGATCCTGTTTGAATGCTAACCGGGACTAGCGTTACTAAATAGAGTGCTTCTTGCCCAAGACGCTGAGTGCATGCCTCAGGCTAGGCAGGACCCGGCATTTGCCGCCAGAGGATTCGAGCGCAAACGAAAAGGTCGCCGCGGCGACTAAATGCCTTTCATAACCTCCCCCATCACCGTTTGTGGCGGTTCACAGCAGCTTCGCTGGTCATCCACATTTGCCAGGCGGGATGACGACCATTTGTTTAAACATGGGAACGATACGGGCTAATTTCCAGTCATCAGGTACCAGACAAAAAAGATGCTCGAAAAATAATAACTAACAATTTAGATATAACTTCGGCACAACGGCGCAAAAGATATTGCGAATGCCATCTGGTCTAGACGAAGTTTTCGTTTTGATGTTCAACATGGGAGAGAGAGAATAAACCTTCTTTTTTGAAAAAAAAATAAATTCGAGTCTTCGGAATGGCTGCCTTAGTCCAGGACACCTTGACCTTGGGCTGCGTCCACAGCCCTCTCGACCCGACCAGCTGACACTTATTCCCGAGGGTGGAGCTAGCCAAGGCTCTCTCCCAAAGCTCATGGGTGGGACAGGGATTGGGGGGGGGGGGGGGGGGGGGAGGGAGTGGGTTTTGTATCGCAGCCTCCTGCAGTATGATAGAGTGTCCAGGGGGCCTCGCAGAAGCGGAACTGCGGCAAAAACAGGTAGGAGCCAAAATGGGATCTCTGGTGGGGTGGGGGAAAGTGTTTGCTTGAAGAGCAAGGAGGAGACGCTCCAGCTCTCTCGGGAGTTGTTTGTGTGCTGGCGGGTAATGTTGTCGCTCTAGTCAGTAGTGTTGTGTGATTTTTTGGCACTTGACCATCGGGTGCATGCGCTGAGGCTCACTTCCGGTAACAGCGGCTCGGCGGGATAGCTCTCAAGCCAGGAGATGGGCGGTCTCGTTGCCGGGAACGTCGAGGTGAGCGGGGGCCCAGATGATCTTGATGGAACGGTTTGGGAAGGGGGGTGGGGGTGGGAAGGGAGAGGGCATTGTGCGAGAATCTTGCCTGTTGTTTTGCGGTGAATTCTTCCGTTGGTGACATTTCGGCATGCCTGATGCGAGTCGGCGATGATGACAGTAGCTGTGGTTTGACTCACGGCGAGGGCGACGGCTGCTTGCTCCGCTTGTAGTGGGTCGTGGTGTGGTATAGTGAGACTGGTGTGGGGTTGTTTCTTTATGACTACAACAGCGGTAGTGGCCTGAACCCCGGGGTATGTGGCAGCAACGTGATTTCGCCGCACGTTTAAGATCCACAGGTTGTCAAACTTTATCCGCAGCCCTCCACTCGGCGCGTCTCATCGTCTGCGTTGCGCCGGCGCGTTAAACCCTGCAATCAATCAATTACTGAAACTTTCATGACAAAAATTATATGACACATGGCCCCTAAGAGGACTTGATGGTTACGCTGAAATTTATTTGGTTGTGATAATTAGTTCACAATAAATAAGAACTATAGGTACATTTGAGGCAAAATATACGTAATGAACCGGAAGCACCCACGTTCGTTTAGTTAGGAACGCTCCTTGGGTACGTTTTTACAATTGTAAGCTAACAAAAGTGGCAGTGCAACGCCGGCACGTGCGGGAGGAAAAGCAAGCACAACAAGAACACAACTCCCGCTGGCGCATCCTCAGGTAGGAGGCGCGCGAGCACTGCGAAGGCGGGAAATTTGACTTTCATTGGGTGGTAGCAGTGAGAGGATAACGGCGCTACAGCCCATTATGCCGAATCCCTGCTCTGCACTTCCGACAGCTTTCACATTGAGTGGAATGGCTTCAATTTTGGCTTCAATTCAATTCAATTCAATTCAATTCAATTCAATTCAATGGCTTCAATTCAATTCTCTCTGGTTTTATCCTTCGCCATTGTAAGACCTTCTTATATACTATAAGCGCAAACATCTTTTGCTCTTTGAGTAATTATCATGCTCAAATTACTGTTATGGTCATCAGTACATATATCAAACATTTTTATGTCGAAGGCTGCAACACAGTTATAATGGTCTTCCTCTATGAGATAGAGCCCAAGACTTAAAACTTTGACTTTTATTTAGCTAGACCTGGAGATGACCCGTGGTGCAGGGGATGTATTGTGCTCCTATTCCATAGGCTGCGGCTTGGAATCCCGCACCCAACTACCTTTTATTGACTTGTATCCTCTTTGTGCCGTCTGCAGTTTTCGGAGCCATCGTTTGGTCACGGCGACGTTACAAGCTTGTTAATGCTTTCGCAATTACACGACCAACTGTGCGGCAGAGGTGTATCGTTGAAGATTGTAAACCCGCATGCACAGACAGTGGGCAGGAATGTACAAGTAAGCGATCACGGGTGCAAAACAACTTCTTTTGAGAGCAACAAATATGTTCACTGCACTTGACTGTGCACCATAACGGCAGAGTGTAACACTTGCTGAACACGCTGCGACCTCTATTCGTTGGTGTCTCACTGTTATATTTTGTTCGGATGTATAAAGGTTTACGCTCAGATTTCAAGACCGGAATGAAAGCAGCTCTTAATTTGCAAGAATTGGGCTTTATTCACATCGTTGTTGGGGCACAGATGTTGAAGATAGATGTGGTCGTTGCTAATGCGGCAAAAGATAACGGTACAGCAGGGGCTGCGCTATGCAGACACAGAGGACGCTGTCGGCTTTTGCCTTGTCAGCCCGCCTATGCGGCACTTTTTTTCTATTCTATCCCGGAAGTACACAGTATAGACACTAATGCCAAGGCCATTTAGAAATTCCGCAATACGGAATAACTGGAGCCATATTGTCACGGAAACAAACACCGACAACGGATGTTATTTGAACACGTTGAAATTATCGCTAATGTAAACAAGACGTCTTGCTCTTATTATCCCTCTGAAACAGAAATTGAAAATAATCAGAAAAAATGGAAGAGATGAAGAGAAATGTAAAGGCATTTACGGCGATAATAGTTTGTTAGAAACTTTTGTTCCCGTCGAACAAGCCTCTGCAACTATTTCCTTACTGCAAGCAGGTTACTAGCGTGTTTAACGTATACAACCTGTTTCGGTGTCTGCGCTTGTGTCGCGCGGTGGTGTAGCTGCGAGCTAGCACGTCAGGATGGCTAGGTTCCGCGTTCTCACCCTTCGTAACACGCTCCTCTCCATTTTTTTTCTCCCCACTCACAGCTGGGCTACAGCGACGGTGCCACTCTAGTCCGGCCGTGGCCGACGCTGCTGCGTTCGGGGCGCCGCCCCCGCAAATTCCAGGTAACGGCTGGCCGAATCTCTGGTTTTGCTCTTTGTGGAGCCACGTGTGTGAATTCAAGTGACGTCGCATGTGGAATTGTTGTGGGGGTCGTTCACAGCTTTGCTTTCCGACCACGTTCACAGCGTGGATAGGAGCTAGTGTTTTTTTCTTATTACCTATAATAACTTGGCTGACTCTTCTGTCACCTTTCATTAGCCTTAGATTTTCCACCAGTGGGGCAGACGCACAGGCACGTGCAGCCTATAGCCTCAGGTAGGCGTCGTAAGAAAAAATACGTCTTGCATTTGCGCTAGTGTGGACCTACTTTGACTTTATAGACTCTAATAAGCTTTATACACTCTATAGAAACTAACAAAATAAAGTCACATTCTTCAGTGCGCAAATATTTTCGGGGCTGAGTTCGAACTCGGCGAACGAATGGCGACGACCCACGGCCGCCGGCCCACTGACTCAGCCTGAAGGTAGACGAGGGGCGGAGTAGGGACAGTCAAGCCAAGCCCTCTAGAGTAAGCGTCATACGAAACGATACAGGAAACCGGCAACCAGGAGGCAGAGAGGAAGACAACAATTTCTAATTGATTTTTCTGCTACGTAAAGTCGCGCAAACGCACCTAGAGGGGGTTAAACATTGCACAGGCACTCCAGACTACAATTTGCGCAAGTAATACCACAACATTTACAAATAACTTCCGCGTCCCTTTATTAAGGACGAACGAATCGGGAGCTTTACGTTCACTTAAAACTTATGTGATCCTAGAACGAGGTGCCACTTAAAAACAAAAAACTTTAAAGGAAAACCCACAAGGAATACTTTTTCGGCGATCTGTTTCCTTACGCTCCCGTAAAAAGTTCCCGGGAGGACTGAAAGAAAATAAACCAGTCTCTTGGACTTCCTCCAAACCTTCAAACCTTACTAAACCTTCTTCTGCAAAACTACGCAAGCTCCTGGCAGGAAAACTTCTTTGACATGAATTGAAAAGCTTATTAGTGTCGCTCACACTGTTATACTTTGATTCTGACACACCTGGCGGAGACGCAACGTGTCTAGAAAGCGCGTCTAGAAAGCGCGATATAATAAATATATTCGAAAACAGAAGAATGTGAAAAGCTTATGCAGTTGACCGCTTCGAAATAACATCGTCTGTATACATGGCCAATTTTTCGCGGATAAATTACTAGGTTACATCATCTTGTTTGGGGTACAACATCAACATGGGGTACAACCTTGTATGATGTACAACATCAGCAACAAACTTAAAGTGTCTCTTCCTACTTCAGAAAAAAGCAATTCAAATAATTTCCGACAGAGTGTAGGATTTTCCCACAGAATAACTTTTCAGTGAGCTCAGGGTATTAAAACTTCTACACTTATTTGTTTATCGTTTGGCATTACTGTACAATAGGGAACAAAAGAATAACCTGAACTAGATTTGTAATATAGCTTCTCTGGAGCGTCATAATATTTGCTACAACACACTATCTCCTGATTTCTGGGAAATTCCCCAACCAAAAATAAACTATTGAGTACAAATGCTACGCCACAGATTACAAACCTTGTTAAATTACTTTATTCATCAAAACGTAAATCCTGGTTCGCAATCAAACCCCCTGGCATTTTACCTTCAGCAATGAGGTATACTTCGTCTGTCATTATATTTCTTCCGATGTATTTTTTTTTTTCAAATCTTACTTCTGCCACTTTTTCCTGCTGCTATGCGGTGACAAAGGTGTCTGTTTATATTTTACTACATTATAGTGGTGATTCTTGTTTATATTTTGTTTTTGTGGTGACAAATATGCCAATTTTATTTGATTACTTTGTACTGGTGATTCTTGTTTATATTTTATTTTTATTTCTTTCCTCTTTTCTCTTTTTTCTTTTTTTCTTTTTTTTTTTCCTTTTCTCGTCCCGCTGTCTTGCTGCCCTGTGTGTTCACCGGGCTTTTGGGCTGGCCAAGTTGCCTGGAAGCAACTTTTTCCCAAAGCGTTCGTCGCAATGTTTTTGTCAATTTTACGAGAAATAAATTCATTCATTCATTCATTCATTCATTCATTCATTCATTCATTCATTCATTCATTCATTCATTCATTCATTCATTCATTCATCCTTATGGCTGGTCGTTCAGACCTGGTGTGTTTTCACAGATCATACTGGTCCCTAGAATAACGTGTCAGACGTTTCGCTGCAGTTTTCAACAGGCTGAAAAATTCATTTGCAACGTTCGTGTCGCAACCTCATAAAGCCAGTCGGCTCACTCAGACGGTCAATACGAGGTTTAAAAAACAACAACGTGGGTTCAATAGCGGCCGCGGAGGCCAGTTTCTGCTGGAGGCGGAAACAAAAACGCTCGTGTGTCGACATTTTGTCGCACTTTAAAGATCTCCAGGTGGTCTAAATTATTCCACAGCCCCCTACCATGGCGTGCCTCCCGCATGAGTCTAGAATCGGGAATAAAACCACTCAAACATTAAAATGGGTCTCAACAGCAATAAAAAACGCACACATAAAGAATTCGAAGAACGTTTTCGTCTAGCTTATACATGTGGAGATGTTTTCTAATGCATTGCTATGGACACGGGGTCATAAAAGTGCGAGAGGCGTTGGTCTTTCTTCAATCGATTCATACCTTAAACGAATACAAGCAAGCCTCACTAGCAATGTGAATTTTTAAAGTGTACTACCTCAGTGGAAACAAAATTTTGGAATGTTTTTTGTTGTTTTCTCAACAGTTGTTTAAAGTGCCAGAAAAAAAAAGAAGTGAAACGTTAATATTTTGTTATTATTATTAATATTACATAGCATTATTATTCAGGACAATTGATATAGCCAACACCACGAGTTCTTCGTACAATATTTTTTTTTTCTGAAACACTATCTGGGAACAACACTGATGTTGCGAGCAATTGCACACACAAAAAAGTATGAACGATTGAATGTTACCCAAGAGGCACGTTCTCTTAACGATTGAATGTTTGAAGAGGCACGTTCTCTTAGTATATCTACAAATTGTCCTACACCAGGCTCCCCATTAGTCGAGATCTAGCTACTGGAGCATGTGAGATTGCAAGTATAGGGTGGCGCACACATACCGGCTTATACGTCCTGCGGTGGCGCAGTGTACTTTTCGTTTCTCGCCTGTATAGAACAGTGCCAATGCACCTGTCAGCTAGTCAATATATGTTACGTAGTCAAGAAGGACACAAGATTCTTGGAGTAATTCAAGTTTACTGGAGTGAACTTCTACTCCACAGGCAACTGCAAAGGAAGATCTAACGTCGAAGAAGTATTAAAACAAAGTTACGAGATACATGGCATTCGATTTGCCAACGTTCGGAGGCCCAGCGTTGGTAAATCGAATGCCGTGGCATCTTGTTCTGTAGGCACAGTTCTCTTTAGAACGATTTAGTAAGGCCGATAACGCTGCCTATGAGAGAAGAAACGTCTAGAAAAGTAAGGAACGGATCACACTCTTTCCTATGAAACGAGATAGCCGCTAATGGCGTAACGGAACAGAAGTTGACAACAATAAATTTTAACGCGGCAAGAAATTTACGTCGTCCTTGACTACGTGAGAATATTTCAAAAGTAGTCGTGAATGACTTTGATCTTTCGCACTCTTCTTAGATCTGCAGTGTGGTAGAGGAAATTTGTCGTGTTAGGTAAATGTTTTGAGACTGTGCTTTTCTGACCACTCAAAAATTGCTGATTCGCTCTTCTATTGGCTGGTTTGAAATGTAGGTCTTTCAGTGTGTGGCCGATAAACCTCTAGGATTGCGTAATCTGTACCTAGCACATGATCCGCCTGCTCTTCGCGCTATATGATCTCTTACAATTTTTCTTAACCCGTTTACCGTTCTCAAACCTAGAAGAGTCGTTCCGGAGAACTTGTATTTTGTGAAGACCAAAAGTTTAGCTCGCATATTAAACTAAAAAATGCTTTTCTGGCACCCCAATTAATTTATTGTACTGGTTTTGCAAAAATACCTGCTATGGAATCACGGAGGATGGCTTCTAAATCTTGAAATTGTTTAGAACTGTCTTGGAAATATGACACTCAGCACAAACTTCACTTCATTCTCTTGGAGAGTGACATGGACAAACTCTGTGAACTTCAACCCTACCTACGCCAAATATCTTGCATAACGCGCAGGAACTCCGGATTAATCAGTCCCCTTTGTGGTCTCTACCTCCCAATATTCATAACTTAGGCCTTACACTAGGCGTGCACTCCTCCGCACTGCGAGAAACCACAGTGGGTTCGAGCCCTACTGCGCCCTACTGCGCCCCTACTGCGCAGGTGGGGTAGGGGGCGACAGAGGAATATGCCGAGTGTACAGAGAGAAGACTTTTCCTTTACGCCATGCAACCTCCCAGCTACATGGGTTACATGCACGTGCTTCCCTTTAGGTGAGAGGGCCGAAGGGTGATGTGGCGCAACGAGGAAGTGAGCGCGTCGCAGCTAAGCAGTCAGAGCGAAATCCGGGGCGCGGCGCATCCATGTGCGCCCGCATCGCCGCGCTTGCCCGATTGGCTACCAGTAGCGGGAGGTACGCAGTCCGTTCGCTCCCAGTCGCGTCCCGCACGGCGTGATCGTCAAGTGTTAGGTACGGCCTATATGTAACCGTCAGGACAAAGTAAGCAACCTAGGCACGTGCCAGCAGCCGGAGAGGCCGGCGAGCTTTCGCCGGCGCAACAGATGTGCTGCCTGACTGTAGGGAAATCGTTACATACCTAGGCGTCTTGGAGAGCGTCTCCGCGATCCGTCTCCGGCGGAAGGCGTGCGTTGCGCGTCCAGGGGAGAGGGGCCTCCGGTACCGTTAAGAAAGGGCCAATGAGGTGAGGTTAACTACGAACTAAGGCGGAGCGGGCGTCGCACTGGCAGTGTTTAATCGCGAAATAGCCGCCGGATCTCACACCTCGGTAGGAATTTGAAAGGTCTGGCTCGCAGTGGCGCAAGAGCGAGCTCACCCTTAGCGAAGAGGGGGGGGGGGGGGGGGGAGTCGCCGCGCGACTGTACCAAACGGAACGATCGCGCAATGGCAGCGGACGCCAGGAATCCAACAGCGTCAAAATAGTGTTGCCCACGGAAGCTGTAAGTGTCAGTATATCTCATCTCGCAATGCAAGACAAAGCAAGAAGAGAGAGAGAGAGAAAGAAAGCTCTTTATTAGAGGAAAGCAGAGAGGTCTGCAGGCATGTTAACGTCGACATGCTACCCTGCGGGGTATGCCATGGAGCAGAGAATAAAGTTGCTATAAGAAGAAAGGCAGAAGGGACAGAAGAAAGAAGAAAACAAAAGTAAAAAAAGGAGGTAGCGTGTGCGTTGGCGACCGTCAGTGCGACGCGTGAAAAGTCTATAGACGGTTGTACAGTGCAAGGATGGTCTGGTCCTATATCAGCTCAGCGACGCCGATGTCATTGAGGTATTCAAGTAATGCGGTTAGCACTTTACGCTGAGAGGAGGGAGATGTCCATGGTCCCAGAAGTGCTTTTAAAGCCAGGGAACTGTGGTTGAGGCACTCGATCTTCTGTGCGAGGTCGTTCCTTGCTTGACAGTATGTAGGGCACTCCAGTAAAATATGCTCGACGGTTTCTGGTGAACCGCAGTTGTCACAATAGGGGTTCCAGGTTAGGCCAAGGCGACAGCCTTAGGTATGTGTTAGCGCCACGTTGAGACGTAAGCCATGGAGCAAAGTCTCTAGCCGACGTGGAAGTCGCTCCGGTAAGCTCACTTTTTACTTGGCCACAACTGTGAAGTTAACAATATAGCGCGTATACGTACCAACCGCGGTGGCTTGTGGCTGGGGTTTCGTCTTGCTAAGCACAAGGCGTCCAGTTTGATTCCAAGCAGCAGGAGTCCTTTATTAGGGAAAGTGAAAAAGAAGGGAACGCCATCCTGTGTGCCGTTTCGGACAACGTTCAAAATTCCTACGCGGTCAAAATAATTCCGCCGCATTCCAGTGCGGCGCCTCTCGTAGCCCGGGTACTCACAAAGTGCTAACGGACAATTTGAAACCCTGGGAATTTTCTATTATGTATGACGGCATAGTACGCGTGGGCGCGTGCTTGTCGTGTCTGTTTCAATAGTCCCTGTATTTTCTGCACTGTTTCCATTATAGTATCAACTTGCCAATATGACTGCCCTTTAGAATTTTTTTTTATTTTGTTGGACTATATTAAAATCTACAATAGTTCGGAGTCAGACCTGCATACTCCTCCCAATTCGAATCACGCCTTTGCCTTTACCACCACAGTGGCTTTGAGGGTCAGTAACAGCAAGAGAAATGCACATGGCGGCGCATTTGGACGCGGCGGGAAGTGATACGAGGGCAAGTGTGCGGGCGAAACGCGATGCTACAGCCGCAGCAACCTCGGACCAAAAAGCATTACTGTCGCGCGTTGGCCGTTGCTACGGTCATCGGCCGATAGCAGCTCGGGTCATCGCTTTTCATTATGGCACCCGCGCCTTGACTCAAATTGATTGCCGTCTACACTAAGGCTTTGCTTTCTCAACTCCTAACATAAACCTCCACGGTAGCTGAATCTTGATCTTTCCCCGAATGAAACGAACCCGTCACGGCCAGTCCAACCCATGCCGCGAACGCTGGTGTGGGTTTTGATTTTATTTTTCTGGTTTTTTTTTATGTTGTTGTTTTTTGTGGCGGAAGGTTGACCAAGGGTAGATGGTGAAGTTTTGTCACCGCAACCATACACTCGGATTGGCCAATGAGGGGATCGAACATTTCCTTTTGAGGAGTTCCTAAAAATTCCCTTCTTTAAAGCTTTGGGGTGCGACCCGAAATGGCTGTGATGCCCGACTGGCGGTTGCATAGTGCCCTAATTTATTAGCCCACTGGCAGTTTTACGCAACTGTACTCATCGGCAATCTCCCTTTTAGTTTCCTGGATACTGGTAGGGGAAAAGATGAGCACAGCCCAGCTGGGAGCAGGAAACGCCTAGAAGGCCAGATGAGCACCAACTGACTTGACTCCGGGGGAATTACGCAGGGGGAATTACGCAGGTTGCCGACAATGCCCACTTCCAAGAAACGATCCCCCCGGCGATAGAAAAAGGCTCAGCCTACGCTATTCTCCTTCTCTGCATGGTGTATCAAGACAAGCTGCCCCAGGTTTCTCACCACCGTGATACCTGCATTAACTCACACGTACATCAGTTTGGAAGTCTCAAAGACGATTTTAAAATAGAAATGACGAACGCATCCCACGGTGGCTGAAGGGCAATATAAGAGGTGCTGAAGAACGAAACCCTCGTGTTTTAACTTGTTATAGCGATGGCAGTGATCGAAGCGAGAACGTCTTGTTGTGAGAGAGAATTATGTGTCTTTGTGTTCATTTAATCACAGATAACGCCGTTATGATAGCACAGTAGAGACATGGCGGAAAATTTTAAAATCACGCCTCGGGAGAGAAGCGCAGTATTATCCGCATAACGACAAGGCAGCGTTTACATACTAAATTACGCCGGTTAATGATATTGTAGCGGAACACAGGTGGGCAGTGCGTCACAGCGCCTTGAACCAAGAACGATGACGACGATGACAACTGTCTGGCGCGCGCCTTGCCCGAGCCCTGTCAGGGCCGCTACGTACATAAGGGAAATAGATCGCTTCCCCACATCTCATCGTTTGTCTCATCTTTGTCCTGTCTCCACGTAATATTTTGGTGGAATGTGCGTGTTCGTCCCCATCCTGGCCTCCGCAATGCATCGTCTCCGCTTGGGCGAAATCATAGAGGCACCATCGGCCGTTTCGGGCAGCCCCAGCCAATTGCAACCAGCTTTCGACCACGTCCCCCACCCTCTGTCCCCAGCCCGTCCCCAACCAAACCAGCCGTTTTAAGCTGAGAACAGGCCTACCGAAGATACCGTGTTCTTGGCACTCTCGTCCGACGTGGTTCGAGTTCGTCAGACGGTCCGCTTCTGCCTTCAAGACACTGTTGAAGGGCCAGGCATCATCAAGGCATCATCGTCATTTGTGGCGGCAGGCACATCTTCACTGTACGTTTTCATCGCATTGCTCATCCGCATCGCCATCCTCACGTTGCCTCGGCCTCACGTTGCCTCGGATGGTCGTCCTCGACCCGGGGGGTGATGTTACGGAACCCAGGTGGGCTTTGAACCCAGGTGCGCCTTGAACCAAAAACGGTGACGACGACGACAACTGCTTGGCGCGTACCTTGCACGAGGAATGAAACCAATGAAAGACTGGTAAACTATCACGTAAAACAAAGGCGTTCGGTAAAAAACGCACTAATATGACATCCAACGAAGGAACGAGTACAATTGGTTGAGCTTACCGAATTGATGTACAGAGGCAAAATATCTGTTCAGACAAAATAACTATGTTCAAATAGCAATCAACTGGGAGGTGGGATATTTGAAATCAACCAAGGAGAAACTAGCTTTCGGCACGGACGCTTTGTATGCAGTTCGGATTAAAGGGAAATACAGCAAACGGCACATATCATATGTTGGGAATAGGGATACGTTTTATACAATTTTTGCTTGTTCTAACTACACGTCAGAAAACATATTTACAATGACTCCCAATGTATCTGAGCCTCGAACCATACTCTTGTATGGGGGACCAAAAAGCTCCATGGCCCGAAAAAAATGCAGTGTTCGTCCACTACGTGAAGTCTGACCAGTGACGCTAGGTGCCTGGCACGAAGTGGACGAAACAAAAGAAATATGTTTGCAATTTGCGATTGAGCATACCTCCTAGCTCATTAGCTGAATAAAACTTGGAAGGCCTAGCTTTATCCTAGCGGGCAAACGTATGACTGTCAGTTGCCCTCCAGCGTCGTACACATCTAAGTGTCACCAATCCGAAACGCTCGACAACAGCGGTCAACAGCCGCGTCACACCAGGCCGTCAGACGTTCACGTTGACATCTCCCACCAGCACAACCGTCATGTAATCGGTGAGCACGCCCTCCCTCCTCTTGCACCCTCCTTCCAAATCCCCACCCACGCACGTATAAAGAGGCAGCCGGTAATGTGCGCGTACTTGGAGTTAAAAAGACAGCGACCAAAACGTCGCTATAGAAGCCCTTCAAGGTAGGCGGGATAACGCGCAATTGAAACATCAACACAGGACCCCCTGACGAAGGAGAGGAATATAAACATCCCGGCGTCGAGGCGTTGTTGTGCCAGACAGCACGGCACAAATTCGCTGCACCTGGCGATGCGCCGACGGCGGGGACGATTCATGCCTTACACGAACGGCCCGCGGCAGACACGCACCGACACGCCTGGGAACGCCGCCGCTGAGTCGCCATCCCTTTCCCTGTCGCGATGGCTTCGGCTAACGCAATCGCTTCGCCTCCTTTCGTTGGATTGAAACTACGGCTAGATAAGAGTCCTGATTGGAAGGATTCGAACTGCTCGAGACACGAACGGTCACCCGGGGGTATAAAACCAGCCCGGAAGAAGCGGCGAGGGCGGCACTCATCGGAAGCACCAAGTTGAGAAATAATGTCGCTTTTTGCGAGCCATGTAACTTTCTATTACCTTTGTACATGCTGTGTATAAATCAATATTATAACTGCGCGGTAACACGACGACACCGAAACAGGCACGTATAATACACGACCCGGCGAAGGTTAACAACTTATTTATTATTCAGGAAATATGTAATTTATAGGAACAGCCAAATCCTCGCGCCTGCGCAAACTCACCGCGTCGTACACTCAAATAAATAATGAAGTTCAAAATGTCACTCTCAGCACAGCTGCCGAGCTTCGTACGCGACAGTTATAATATGGTTCAATACCAACTCGCCCAATTCACTGTACTCCTATTTATATAAATGTTGCTTCCACTCACCGTCGGCTTTACAACTTCGTCGCTCAGCTCTGCGCCGCGCTGGCAGCGGCCTTAGCAAGGGGAATCACAGTAGTGACTGCGCTCGGATGGCCAGTCCCAACTGTGGATGGCAGCTGCGGGATCGACCGGCAACGACTATCTGGTGTGGTAAGCGCTCAATGTTTGCCTTCAGTTCGCCAGGCTCCTCTGACACATGTTATCGTAGTTTAGAGAAGGGCTGCGTGAAGCACTGTGGAAAGCTTTGATTGTTTCAAGCCCAGAGAGTGTGTTGAAGCCAGAGCTAGTGCTGAGGGTGTAAACAAAGCACTGTAGGGAATTAAGTTCGTGTACCCTACTATTGGCTCAATAGTATGGGAACGGCAAGACAATGCTAACGTGGGCAAGCAGCAAGAGGCCAGTGCAAACTATGGAAGAGCTTAGAGGGCAGGAACTCATCGAAATTTGTGAAGAGCTAGGCCTTGCCTTCGGCCGTGCAAAACGGAAGCATGACATGAATTTCTTGAGATTATGGGGGAAAAGAACGTAATGGCTGAAGAATTAAATGAGGACAGGGCTGAAATCAAATAGCGCCTTTACCGCGAAGAGGCGGAAAGGCAGGAACGGAGAGAGAAAGCCACAAGGCAGGAATGGCTCGAGTTGATGAAGTTAGAGTTGAAGCTGCGGCAGTGCGTAGCTTCTGCCGCAGCTTCAGCGTAGCTTCTCCAATGTTTCAGGCGAGCGTTCCAAGAATTCGGACCAACTGCCGCCGTTCGTTGTTGACAAGTCACGGCCGAAACATGGAGCGTCTCAGGTTGAACGCGAAGGGACCGCAATCGTATTCTTGGATATTGTAACGGGTCAGAAAAATGGGACGGGCGCAGGGGAAGAACAGCAGCCTCATAAGAAAGCTTTTGAAATGCGCAAATAGTCTGCGAGTTGTGACGAGCGCATGGAACTCACGAGATTGCAAGTGGGGAATGTCTCGCAGAAACGTGACACGTCCCCATCGTGCGAGACCCAAAAGGACGCCGAGTAGCGTAGGCCGAGCTGCGAGACGACGGAAAACTCTCGCGGTGGCTAAGTCGCGCCGACAGTGTCTGAAGCGGGTTGAGTCAAACCTTTCGGTGAAGAAACCCAGCCGACGCAGTCGGGCGAGACGAATGATACGTTGTCCCCTGTCTTAGATCAGCTGTTGCGCGAAGACGGGTTCAATGTCGAAGCGCTGCCGAGAAAGCAATTCAGTAAGCTCGTAGCGAAAGACGCGAACAGGAAGAGTACCGCCACCTCGGAGAGCAATGGAGTACCTAAACGAGATAACGTACTAGCTCACACTGTTGAGAGAGGGCCGTACGATTCCACGGATTGCGATAATGTCTCGTCCTCGGTTTCAGCGATCGCGGCAGAACGCACAGAATCACGGGAGGCTTTGGAGACGGCTCCAGACCGGTACATGCGCAGTGCGCGAGATAATGAGGATTCCCGCGAGAGTGTGAACAATCTTGCAAGCCAGACGAAGAAGCACGAGTCTGCTGAAGCAGAAGGTGTTCTGCGGGTGCGAGCTCAAACTGTCCCGCTCAGCATGCGAGCGGGACACAAACGACGAGCGAGTAACAAAGCCGAGCGGCGAGAGGACCGAAAGCCCAGGCCGTAGCTTAGACGAACCGCCAACGGCCGAAGCGGGTTACGTCATCGTCATAGGCTGGGAAGCCCAGCTGGCCGCGCCGTGCGAGAACGTTACGTTCTCCCCAGGCCTCGATAGCTGGCGTGAAATCACTGTGGGGCCTGATGATGATGATGATGGTTGGCGTTTTTATGGCGCAAAGCCAACTGGGGTAAAGGGTGCTAAGGGGAGGGGGGGGGGGGGCAACTCTTAACTTTTACTCCCATTGCAACCCAGTAGAGCGAATGTTCTCAGTGGGAAAGCGGAGGTTGATAGCCCCCTGCTTTGAGCGAAAGGCGATTGGGAGGCATATCGTGCCTGCCGCTATGTTCGCTTTGAAGTCAGCTCCACACGAGAGTACGGGCATCAGCCCTGCGAAGCTTGTATACGACCGAGGACGAGGAAGCGGCAGATACTCGGCCCTCTGCGGACCTCAAGTGAGGCATTTCAGAACTCCTGCCGGAGCAAGTGAGGGTAGAGCCTTTCTAAGCGAAGCGCAAAAGCAGGAGCATATAGAACACTTACAAGTCGTGCTGATCAGGCTCAAAGAAGCAGGCCTAACAGTCAAACCGTTTGTCACCTAGGTTGTGCTGAAGTTTCGTATCTAGGGCATGTGTTGGGTAGTGCGGCAGACGCAGACCGTCAGAAATCAAAGTAGCCGCCGTCGTTAACTATCGCGGCCAACCCCTAAGAAAGGGATAACGGCTTTTGGGGCTATGGTTCAAATTATGTGAAAGATTACTCCACACTCGCTAGTCTTTTAACTGGCGGTCTTAGAAACACTGAGCGAGTAAAGGTGGAATGGGACTCATGGAAGGGGGACGCGTTTCAAACGTTGAAACGAGCCTTGAGCGAGGAGCCAGTTCTCATGGCCCCCGACTTTTCAAAAGGTTTCGTGATTTAGTGTGATGCGAGCGATCGTGGCATGGGAGCTCCACTAGGCCAAGAGCATGCCAAGAGCATGTTTTGTACTTAAGCCGCAAGCTTACTTGCAGAGAAGAGGCGTACAGTACATCCGAAAAGAAATGCGGCTGCATCGTGTTGGCAGTGCCGAAGTTGACCTGCTATGTAACGGGTTCCCAGTTTGTTGAAGGAACGGATCATTGCCCGCTAACCTGGCTAAATAATACGCCGCCTGAAAGCGGTCGGTTGCAAAAGTGGAGTGATACTGCAGCAGCACAATCTTATCGTTCGCTATAAGAAAGGAAAGTTGAACGCTAACGCAGACGCACTAAGCCATGCGTTCTAAGTAATGCTGCCTTCGGCTTCCCCGTGGCTTCCATTTCGTCTGTTCGTGCACAGCTTAGCAGGTAGATGAGAGCAAAATTATTGCCCTTATTTGCTGTCCTTCTTTATTGTTTGCCCACCGCGTTATTTTAAGTAATCAACCTTAGTTCTGCTCATTTTATGTCATGTGTTACCTTTGACGCATAGTGTTAGTTCTTATTATAAGAGTCTAGCGCACCACATTGGCCTATTGGTGTAGACGGTCCAAATTGGAGATGGACACTTAGCTAGGAGAGTTTATTATATTTTGGAGTCTGCTGATCTGGCGGAGGATAGAATGGGATTGCTTGCGCTGGGCCTGCTGTCGGTCGGTTCAATGCAAGCTGCAGAACGATTAACTACCGGTACTCAGAAACGGAACCGGAAGAACCAGTCGAAGCTGGTCGAGACACCTGGCAGCACGACGATGTACCTGTGATCCGGGCCTAGCAGTTATTACCTGTTCGTGGAAGAAGTGCGGACCCATCTCTTCTCTGGAATACTGGAAGAGAACCTGGAAGAGTCTGGCTAACGAGTGCGCCAGGCATCCGAGCCACGAAGAAGCAGCTCGTCTTCCTGGCGCATTTTCTGGCGTCAGGGGTGCCATTGTGTCAGAGCGCCCGGCATACATTCACTTCACCTGGTGACGCGCCGACGGCGGGCCTGATTAATGCCTGGGACGAACGGCCCGGAGCAGAGACGCACCGACACGCCTGGAAATGCCGCCGCTGAGTCGCCTTCCCTTTCAACTTAGCGGCGGCTTTGGCTAACGCAATCGCTTCGCCTCCATTCGTTGGATTCAACCTGCCGCTCTACGAGAGTCCGGATTGGGAGGATTGGTACTGCTCGCGACTGCAACGGACCCCCGGGGGTATAAAACCAGCCCGGAAGCAGCGGCGAGGGTGGCACTCATCGGAGGCACCCAGTTGAGACGTGATGTCGCCTTTGTGCGAGCCATGTGACGCTCTTGTTATCTCTGTACATATTGTACATAAATGCTGCTTCAACGAACTATCAGCTCGACAACAACCTCATCGCTCAGCTCTGCGCTGCGCTGATAGCGGGCTGAGCAAAGGAACATCACAGAAGTTGTGACAGCGGTGGGGTGGCCGTGTCGCAACAGTGGTGACTGCGCACAAATGGCCAGTCTCAACGGTGGTGGCAGCGGTTGGATGCCAATTCCCAACAGCCTGTTAGTGTGCACAATATTCTAGCACTTCTAGATTACTTCAGTCGGCTCGCACAGTCTGCTTCCGGTGAAAGTGAACATTCTGTTTCGTCTCAGCCCTTGCTTACACAATTGCGACATGTGCCCTCAGAGGGCTATAGCGATCTTACTCTCCCAATGATCAGTAGTGGAGGCGAGGAGGTTCTGGGGAGCGTGAAGCGCGGCTCCTCACCTCGTCCTGATGGTCTGCCGGCAGTATTCTACCAGGCCTTTCGGGATTTAATCATACCGCATCTAACAAATGTCCTCCAGCACTACTTTCTACACAGTGAACTCTTAAAGTCATTGCATGTTTAACGCACCGTCTTAATTAAAAAGAGGCGTATTACGTCCCTCACCAGGAGGAGTGACGACCTATCACTGTTGTTAACCCAAATTTCAAGGGTTTTGCGGGGCTAATAGAACGAAGCATGCGACCATTAGTAGCATCGTTAGTTTCTTGTCGTCACGCCTATTTTATTCCCTGGTGCACCATACACCTATTTGGCACGCTAACAGCGTTCGGATATTCAGCATCCTTTCTAGATTTGCTCTGTAGCATGTTCGCAGCCATAACGAGCACTCTCTTTCTAGATGGCGTAGAGAGTTAAAAATTTTGCGTTACCCGTAGCCGGCGTCAAGGCTGCCGGCTATCGCCTGTTCTGTTTATTCTTGCCCTAGAGCCCTTTTTGCAGGCCGTATTGAGGCATCCTATTCTGAGAGGCCCTCTCCTCCCACCCAGTAATATGGTAGAAGCTGCAGTCTATGCTGATTATGTAATGCTATATATTCGCAATGAAGATAGCTTGCGATCAGTGTTGCAGAATGGGCATTCTCATTCCATTCCATTTCCATTCCGAGGAATTAGAATTTTCCGCGATTCCAGTCATTTCAATTCCTCGGAATGGCAGAAGTTAACCCATTCCCACTCCTGGAATGAACGGGAAGTTCAATTCCATTCCTTTAATTCCTTAACGTAAAAACAGCCTGAGGTGTTTTATCGAGTTACCGGGGAACACAACATCAATCTGACGCTATCACACACATTGAAAGCTGCAAAAGTATGCAAAATGTGTCACTTGTCATCGAAGTTGCGAGGTAGTAGTAGGTTGTTTACCTATCTCGTTCAGAACAACTACCCAATGCAGAAAATTACCGTCTGTTCCTAAAGCGCGAAAGCTAAAAGTGCGTCTAACGTTCGCTAAAAGTGCGTCTAACCGATGGCTAAACCTTCAAACACCCCATTGGCAAGGGGAGAACGAACACGATTTTTCGCGCACAAGTAAAGGCAACTACGAACTATCTAAATGTACACCGTTACGTGGTTTATGAAGTAATAAGGTTTACTTTTGTACTCCTTTTTTTTATGATCGACGCGTGTGTTGTCTTATTTAGCACCGTTCGTTTTTTGCGATTTTTAAGTAAGCGTTTTGACGCAGTAGAAGCCCAGTTTCAGAGAGACAGAGAGACAGACTTAATCTGCGATCCCCGTTTTCGCGCACGCGCCGGGTGTGTAAAGACCTTATCAGAGCTTTTGAGTCCAGCAACCGGTCTAAGGGAGAATGCATTAGTTTTCTGAAAGAATTCCATCGGTCCCACGAAAACAGCTGTCTCTTTAAAAATACTATTAAGTTGATACCTGCTTTTTCCGTTTTGTTGCACAGTCTGTGGCGTGCTATCTCGCTATCTGCTTTGCCTACCGTCATACCAGCGTAATTAGTATACTGTGGATAACTCACAGGCATGTCGCGCGGAGCTTGCTCCCATTTTCACGCATTCTAAAGGCTTATTTAAATTATTTCAAGCGAATTCACAGTATTTTTCACTAATGCTACTGTACCAAAAAGAGAGACGGGAGGGCAGCATCACCCGTTAAGAGTTTCGAATTCACCGGGGGAAAGTTGTCCCCGCTTCCACGTTGACCTCCATTTCGCTTATTTATTGCCCTGGCCCTACCTCAGCCCAATTCGTTCAATTCAAGACATTGTTAATGACCCCCCCCCCCCCATTTAAAGTGACAGAACCATATCGTGACGGGGTACCTGTCAAAACAAAGTATGGTCAGACAATTTGTTTCCATGAACGCGCAACCAATGTGCACCAGGACCTTCTCAAAATTTTGAAATGAGACCTTCCTGCCTGAATGAGAAATGAGACCTTTTGAAATGAGACCTTCCTACCCTTTGGTTTGAAGCAAAGCACGGTGTCGCACTGCTGAGAGCTGTCAAAGCACTCGCAAAAAAGGGAGCTATTAAGTCGGAACTGTTAGAAACAAACTCCTTTCCGCAGCTGTGTGTTCTGCATTGTCTTATATAATATCTGTAGCGTAATCGTATATCCCAGCTGCCCACTACTGTAGCCGCCGTAGCAGAGCGTGGAGGTAGTAAGCTCAGTAACATATCCGAAGCTCGCTTGTTGCGCTTGTTGCGGGGGCCGGCCAAGCAAATCCCTCACCCGAAATTTTCTGTTTGGTGTCTTGGTCTTGATTTGCTGGAGCCCTAGGCCCCGCTGCAACACACGGACTGTGTGTTGCAGCGGGGCCGACAGGTTGGCGCCATATTCCCGCCAGATACCAGGTTGGCTTACAACCTACAAGGCTATTCGCAGCGCGCCGGGTACGGAGGGTGAGAGGAGAACACCAAGGAGACTCGCTGTTTCATGTTTCATGCGAGAACGCTTTATATCGTTAGCTCCAAGATTTCGCAGCATCAGCTTGCGGTGAGAAACGCCGCGGCTTCAGATGCGCGCCATTCGTATCCCCCCATGCTATTCCACGTCTGTTGGCCTAGCGACGCGGCGCCCACCACTGAGAGAGCTAGACGCCGTTCTGCCATCGGCGCCACGGACAGTTGTACAGAGAAAGCTAAGCCGCAAAAAGCCTGCCCAAGTGCAAAGAGCCGACCTTACGGTGTCACCGGCCAGACGCGCTTGCACCGCTCGAAGTTCATTTTCACACGCCCTGCGGCAGGCTGCGCGGATTAAGTAGCTCGAAATGCCGGTTATGCGATGTCGTTTTCGTTGCCGGTGCTCCTTTTGAGATATACCGACGCAGTCGTCGCCACACGCTAATTCAGTAGCCTGAAGGCGCCACACGTGGTGACGCCGTCTTCTAAAAATCCCCATTCAGTTTTCATTCCATTCCGGGCAAAATGCCCTTAATTCCACTCACATTCCACTCCTCCAAGCTTGGTCATCATTCTATTCCGGCATCTCGAAAAACTGGAATGAATCCGGAGTCATTCCAATTACGGAGTGTTAACTCCGCAACACTGCTTGCCACATGCCTTAAATATGGTAACTTCTCTGGAGCTCTGTTGAATTTGTCGAAATGGGAGTACCTGTCTATAGGCTCCTCTAGTACCTTAATATCCGCTTCTTACCCCCTACACCTACGATCTAATGTATATCTATATATATATATATATATATATATATATAAGAGAAGAAAAACTTCGAACAAGGTAAAAGCACGATTGTGGCCTACGTTTCAGCAAAGAGAACTTGCTTTCCTCAGGGCCTGAGGAAAGCAAGTTCTCTTTGCTGAAACGTAGGCCACAATCGTGCTTTTACCTTGTTCGAAGTTTTTCTTCTCTTGTGTTCTCTACCATCTTCAAAGTTATATATATATATATATATATATATATATATATATATATATACATATATATATATATATATATATATATATATATATAATATATATAGGGCGTAGTAGAACTTTGAAGATGGTAGAGAACACAAGAGAAGAAAAACTTCGAACAAGGTAAAAGCACGATTGGGGCCTACGTTTCAGCAAAGAGAACTTGCTTTCCTCAGGCCCAATCGTGCTTTTACCTTGTTCGAAGTTTTTCTTCTCTTGTAATATATATATATATATATATATATATATATATATATATATATATATATATATATATATATATATAAGGTTAGTGGAGACAGAGACAAACGAGAAAGACGTAAAGACGTAGAAAATAGAAAAAGGTTTACTGACGTGTCAGGGAGAGATACTAACCTTATTTTTTTCGCGCTCTGTGTGAGTTTTTATCTTTTCAGACTATATATATATATATATATATATATATATATATATATATATATATATATATATATATATATATATATATATATATATATATATATATATATATATATATATATATTCTTGGAATATAACACAGCTCTGGGAATGACACGTGGGACGTGATTCTCGCAGGAATTCTCCAGAATGTTCAGAACGCACAGAGTTTTGCAGTGTCATAGTTGGACGGACGTTATCTAGTACAGTCGGTATATTGTGAGAAGTTAAGTCACGTATGCCAGATTACCCGACCACTTTTAGAAATGTTAACTAGCATTTAATCTTCGGTCTGTTTTTTTTATGGGGCGTTAACACAGCAGTGGTCAATAGACAACCGCAGGATCGCGGAGGGTTCTCATTCCTTTGAGTATCTGTCTTCTATTCTGCACTTTGGTTCCAATTTTTGCTGAGCACACTTCAAGGAGACGCTTGCCACGCGCGTGTTTTTGCAGAATACTTCTTCGGTACACAGCTGCGTGCATTCATGCCTGGGGCAGCTCTGATCCGCCGGCCACAGGCTGAATGCATGCCGGTGCTCTATAAGGTATCTGTAAAAGAGTCGAAAGTTGGGCAAGTTGGTATTGACGCATTTTAAAAATCCAACTGCGCGCAAATTAACGAGGACGTGAACACACTGAAGACACCACAAGCGCAGACTCACAACTGGTTTATTGTTACAAAAATCAGAACATTAAATACCCAGGCGCCCCACATACGTCACATTCTCAGCGCTATCGGCTGCACACACAAATAAATAAAAACTCAGAAGCACACGAATGACAGATAATTCCGCGACGATAACACCATCACACATGAAATATCCTCCCCCTCTTCACCACGCATGCACTGAAGAGGCTTCAAATTCATGTTTAGTGCCCATCTATGTAAGCGACTTCGCGACTAAGCAAGGCAATAGATGGGTGACTAATACAATCTGAACCAGCTTTTAAAATGTGTCTGGCCTCGACAATTTCTCTTGTCTGCTGATTCTTATGCCTGAATAAAATGGTTGTGCGCTCAAACACAGGGGTACATTCAGGAGTACACTCAGGAACGCATGCGCGGCAATGGGAAGACATGTGGCTCAGGTCCCGTTTTTCTGTCGAATAGTTATGTTCCTTAAGTCTTGTATTTAAACAACGCCCGGTTTAGCCAATGTATACCTTGCCGCATACAAGTGGTATGGAATAAACAACCCCCGTGGCACATTGGACGAACTTCTTTTTGTGATTAATACCACATGCTCCTTGACGTTTTCCTGGCCTTTTGTTCACTTTTGGGCAGATCTTACTTAACTTACTAGGAGCTGAAAACACTATTTTTACGTCATACCACCCGGCCACTCGTTTTATACCGTGTGACATCTTGTGAACATAGGGCACCACGGCAAAGTTTTTCGGCTTTTCTTTTGGTGGTATGGCCTCCCTATCCGACTTTACCCACTTTACCAGTTTTTCACTTGCTCTAGAAATAACATGATCAGGGTACCCGGATTTTTTTAGCTTCTCCATCTGCTGTAAGACACTATCGGGCATAGAATGCTCACACGATTTTGAAATGGCCGACTTCAAGCAGGAAAGTGCAATACCCTGCTTCACCACTTTCGAGTGCGCCGACTCAAAGCTTAAAAGGGCTTTTACAGACCTGGGAGTGTACGCGTAGCACATGTGCCCTTCTCCGAAAGTCATCCTTAAATCCAAAAACTGGAGCACTCTATCTCTAGGTAATTCGAAGGTAAATCGAAGACCCTGACCGCACTCTTTGAAAACCTTTAGTACGTCGGGGCAAATTCTGAAGGAGGGCCTGTCTACCACCACCAGAAAATCATCCACATACCGGAACACTTTTACAACAAGCTCCTCAAGCTTCTCATTCAGACACCTATCCACACCTCCCAAAAAGATATTACTGAGAACAGGGGCCACTCGGGACCCTATGCACACGCCACTCCTCTGAATAAATGCTCCTCCTTTCCACTCGACCACAGTGGAGGCCAGGTAGAAGGACAACAGTTCTAAAAAGGAATTCAGCGACATCCCGCGCCTACCAGCGACATCCCGCACCTACTTAAGTCTTGTTTAAATACAAGACTTAAGGAACATAACTATTCGACAGAAAAACGGGACCTGAGCCACATGTCTTCCCATTGCCGCGCATGCGTTCCTGAGTGTACTCCTGAATGTACCCCTGTGTTTGAGCGCACAACCATTTTATTCAGGCATAAGAATCAGCAGACAAGAGAAATTGTCGAGGCCAGACACATTTTAAAAGCTGGTTCAGATTGTATTAGTCACCCATCTATTGCCTTGCTTAGTCGCGAAGTCGCTTACATAGATGGGCACTAAACATGAATTTGAAGCCTCTTCAGTGCATGCGTGGTGAAGAGGGGGAGGATATTTCATGTGTGATGGTGTTATCGTCGCGGAATTATCTGTCATTCGTGTGCTTCTGAGTTTTTATTTATTTTTGTGTGCAGCCGATAGCGCTGAGAATGTGCCGTATGTGGGGCGCCTGGGTATTTAATGTTCTGATTTTTGTAACAATAAACCAGTTGTGAGTCTGCGCTTGTGGTGTCTTCAGTGTGTTCACGTCCTCGTTAATTTGCGCGCAGTTGGATTTTTAAGAAGGTATCTGTAGCTTTTCATTGGCGCTTCTCATCGGTATGCCGCAGAGAAAATGTTTAGCAAATGCGCGTGGTTGATATCATGGTCGCTCTTTCATTGCCACTAGTGTACCCTTCTTATAACAACGAGATGGGTAAGGCAAGTTGGGGCACATCGACCTCACCCTTCTAACCTGGTAACTTGCGAAATTACATGTGGCGCCTGCTATGGGGGGTCTCCCCCAGAGCTAGGGTGTAACGCGCAGCTCAGTGTGCCCCCATTGCCCATTCCTGGAAAATAAGCATGTGTTCCAAAAAGGCGTCGTGGCACAGTAATCCGGCGTGTTGTGCGCTGCGGACTTCGAGGCCTAGGAAGCGGGCATTATATAAACGAACGATACTGTCCCAGAGGCCGCTTTGCGTGCCCTCTCGTACAGAGGCGAGTTCTCTTGCGTTATGGCGAAACCGCTGCGAAATGGTCGATAGTAGCCGCCGTTGTCAAGTTGTGTGTTTCATTGTAAAGTGCATGCGACGGGAAGTTCTGCCTTGCCGGTCAGAGGAGTTTTTCTTCTTTTGAGAGGAGGAGTTCCTCAGGATGTGGTCATGTGCTTTTGTTTCTCTACAGGCAGGCGAGTAGCCCTAACTTTCAAAACAGTGTGGCATAGCTGAATCGTCTTTGTAACATTTATTCGAAGTTTTTTGTATATAGCTATGTATGTCATTGTGTAGTGTTACAATAGCATTCACGTACTGCCCATAGTTAACGTGATTGGGCTGATTATTCTCAGTGTCTGTATATACCTGTATGCATCGCACATGAACACTCTCTTTGCTGGTTTGTTGTGTATGGTTTTGTGTGTATTGTCAAATAAACGTTTTGTGAAAGAACAGCTAGGTCTTGGATGCGAAAAACTATATTTCTACACGGATTTGTCCATGCAGACCATGTGTGGAAACTCAGGCATATACAGCTTCGCTATACAAAGGAAATCCATGAGGTACGAATAGAGTGAATACTTATCTACTACAATGTGGTGGAGAAATTGTATGGAAAAACTCGCCAAATTACTCTTACAATTCCTGAGAACTTAGAAAGTACTACTAGACCGAAAAGCGTGAACTTCGTCGCAATCCCCAAGAAACGGTGATAGTGAAGGAGCTGAGGCCTGCAAAATTACAGGCCAATTAGCCCACGGCCTTTTGCATATACGTTGCTCACTGAGATGAGAGTTATTAGCATAGCTGCATAAGTTTTTATAACAGAAAGATCATGCCGGCCCTAAGAGGGCCACGAGGACGAAATACATTTGTTTTATTCGACAGACTGGGTGGTTTATAGTGCCCCTAATGCTTGTTCGGTAGAAAATGATGCTTTATTCCCCGAGAAAATAAACTTTTTAAGGCAGAATTTTAAGTCTCCCGCTGAATTGCGTGTTTCGTGACGTCAGCGAGGATGTCTTCAGGGAAGGTACAGTCGTGAGCTGAAGTAAACGGACCACGGGAGCGGTGGCCAAAACTAATCGCTGCGCCGTCTGGTTGCGCGGCGCCTGCTGTCGAGACCGCGCACAGCGAAAGCGCGGCCTCTCAGTACAGCACGCATGCCACTATCCCCTGCTCCTTCGAGACTGCTTGTCGCTTCGATAAATCAGCGCCAGGGGAATCACGCCGCGTAGTTAGGCGAACGCTGCCCAGCACCGCCCTATCTATGGTAATCATCTGATATGCCGCAACGGTTCTACGCTGTCACTTTCAGCGTGCTGTGGCTGCGTCGGGCTCATAGGCTGTTTATCTTTCTTTTTTCTTACTTGTTGCATCCCGGATAAAATATACGGGCTTAGGAAGTTCGAACAGAGTGTTTTCTTCTTATGTATACCAGCGGGAAAAGCATTGCAGTAAATACATCCGAACAAAGCGGCCAACCAGAGTGGGGCCTTTCTTGTAACTCACGGTGGTGTGCGGCATATTTTGCTTGTTTTGCTATATTTGCCCCGGCTGCATTGAAAACTTGTCTCCTAATGAAAGAGGCTTCCCATTACATTACAATGAATTCCAAGCAATTCAGCTTCCACACCTAATCACACCCGTCACCAAACCCCGCAATCGTGCACATCACACCTTGCTATAACGCTGCGATTTTCGCGAAAGATACCCACCGGGACACGCATAGCAGCTTATTCGTGACCAAATTGTCGGTGTATGTGCGTGCGCCCATGCTTGGGAGAGTTCGTATATTTCCCACAAATTTAACACAAGAGTGTTAACACGAATTTAACACGAATGATTGGTCAGATAAAACGCAGCCTATGTTGTTTTTGAAGGGCTCAAATACTACTTCAAAATTCTAAAACCACATGAAATAAATGCCGCCTTAGTAATTCTTCAATAACACGAACGCTTCAAACGAAAATGACGTCCCACGTTGATTTTTTTTAAATTTTAGTAAACATGTTGGACTAAGACGTAGGATATACAATCACGACTTCATATTTTTTCTATTTGTTATGAAGGTAATAAGCAAATCACCTCGAAAAACTAAACGCGAACAGTTGTAGTTGGCGTAGGGTAAACATACTTTAGTGTGAATTAGATTGATGAAATTTGGAATTAATACATTATTATCTTAGCAGACAGAAATGAGGAGTCTCTAAGCCAATTTTCGCGGTTGTTTTGCTGAACCTGCTGAGGCTGTTCGAACTGATTTGGAAGTTGTATCTTCCCGTTATCGTATTAAAACTGCGACTACTAATTATCTACGAGGCCGACTAAGATCTCGGTGATTGAGGAGTCCTGGAAGCAGACAACTTTCGTATAACTTGACGTGGAATGGTTTTTTTAAGTATGCCATTTATGACCTAGAACTGTTCACTGGAATGATGTATTGACAGCTGCCGATATTTCTGAACGTTTATAAGTCCAGTGTGAACTGACTGCGTGGAACTCCGCACAGTGGTCTTTAAGTTCAAATAAAGTGCATTTGTTTCTTAGATATATTCGCCCGCATAGGCAGGTCATGGGGCCCCTTTAAAGTTGACTTGGTAGCAATGCGTGTTTTGGGTGACAGACGACGGCGACACGCGATATTCCAGGTGAGGTACCACTAACAGATTTTGTTTTCTTAAAGCTAGACGTCAATTATTTTGCTTTAAAGAGGTGCTTTAGAGATTGTCTGTCCTGCCTTTGTGATCAATGTTTCGCAGACATGCATCTTATGCAAAGGAAGTATTTGGGCCTGTTGGTTCATACTTCAAACAAAAAACAGCGCTCAAGACGGGACAGAAAGAAGGAGGCTACACACACAGCGCTGTGTGTGTAGCCTCCTTCTTTCTGTCCCGTCTTGATCGCTGTTTTTTGTTTGAAGTATGATGCATCTTATCATGCCCCAGCACAATGCCGATAGTCAAGCGCATGCAGGGTGCGAATTCGTCTGCCTTTTTGGGCATTATCGCACGACAAGTGACGCAATAGGTAATAGGTAATTTGTTTTTTTTAATTTTCATGGCTGGGATTTCTCAAGTGACATAACGCTCGCTGCAACCCAGTGATATGGTTTCTGTCGTGTGATTGGACAGAAACATGCATTTAAGGGGACTGCTTTGCTCTTGCTGCGTCTTCTGCGAAGATGCCACCACGAGTGCCGCACGAAGACAGGCTTCACATTATAAAGCTTGCTACAGAAGGTGTTCCGCAACGGGAAATCTGCCGACGCACCAGGAGGTCGAGAACTTCAGTGAGCCGGATTATCCAGGCTTTCCGTGATGAAGACGGACGAGTGGAGGATGCGCATCGTAGTGGACGGCCAAGGGCTACGGGAGAAGATGAAGATATGTTAATTGTTGCTTCTTCCGTTGAAGAGCCATTTATGAGTGCGCCGGAACTGAGGGCTGAACTAGACCTTAACGTTTCGTGCACCACAGTTAGAAGGAGACTCCGGGAGGCTGGCCTAAAAAGCTGCGTGGCAGCACAAAAGCCGTTCCTCACGGAGTCTCAGCGGCAGCAGAGACTGGAGTTCGCCAGAAGCGTGGAAAATTGGACAGTCGAAGAATGGAAAGAAGTTATTTTCACCGACGAATCCACATTTTCTACGCGAACGGAGCAGAAGCGGCCCGTCTGGCGCCCTCCTAAGTCGAGGTAAGAACACAGCTGCAATTCACCCCAATATTAATCGTTTATAAAATATCATGCTGGGTTAAAAACTGTTACAACTCGCCAGATAAAGCTACAATTGTCCTTGTTAACTGCCCATCGTATTGAGTGACTTATCTTTACTATAGCCGTTTCTTTCAATAATTAGCAGCAGTTCTTTATGGGGACTTCTTGTGAGCAGCACTATGATTGGTTGTTTGGGTTGGAACATATTGTTGTAAGTCACACAATTGCACGCTTTTTGTTGCTCTAGAAGTCGCATTTAAAGGGTAATGACTCTGGAGCTATAATTAACTGGCACCACCGAATTAGTATTTTTTGCACCTATTGACGCATTGCATTTATTTCTATGCAGATACAAGCCGGGATACACCCAAAAGGTGCTCTCCAGTGGTCGCTGTGCAGTGAGCGTCTGGGGAGCCATCAGCAAAGACGGACTTGGTCCCCTGGTCCGCATTAGCGGGCGTTTCAATGCGTCCTACTACTGCGGCATCGTCGACGACGTGCTTCTGCCGTACGTATACGACGGACCATTCAAGGACGGGTGCTTCCTGCTGCAGCACGACCGCAGCCCCATCCACAAGGCGCGCTGTGTCATCCAGCTTTTGGATGACAGACAAGTGCCCCAGCTGGAGTGGCCGCCCAACGCCGCTGACTTGAACCCCATAGAAAATGTTTGGGGTGTGATGAAATCCCAACTAGCCCGTGCAAACGTTGTCCACACTACGGCGGACGCTTTGTGGGATGCCGTAAAGGAGGAGTGGGAGCGCCTTCGAAGACGCGCAGATGTGGTGGCCCCCCTTTACGGATCAATGCCAGATCGTATTCGCGAAGTAATTGCCATTGACGGCAACCACTCCGGCCACTAGTGTTGTGTCAACCTATTGATGAACATTTAATTAAAATGCAAGCTACGCCTATTACTTTTTGTTTTCATGCGGAAGTTATCTGCAGTGCTTTTATTTTTTTATACTGTAAGGAAATCATTACCTTTACATTTTTAATTTTTGCATAGACAAATGCAATGTTGCACGAACCTGCTGTTATGTTCGAGTGCTTCACTTAAATCCTGAAAACCGCCAGAATCTCATTTATTAGTGCCGTTTACCTTGTTTGGTCTTTTTTATTTCCTCGATTCAATGCCGGCTGGGCTGATGGGCGGTGCGGAGCGGTGCGCAGCGCGCGCATGGGGAAGCGTTTCGCTTTTCATCGTGTGTAGGAAAGTTGGGATGTCCCACTCTGGCATGCACGCTACATGAAAGAAACAGGCGGAGGGGTGCTGGCCGATAGGTAAAATTGTTTCCACTGTCTTTGAGGGTGTTATATGGGTCATGTTTGATAGAAGCCACCAGAAGAGAGACGAAAACTGTGAGGTCAGTCGAGAGGTCAGGATGTTTGAATGGGGAGACCGTGAGGGTGGGTCTTTGGGGCTGATGTTAAAACTACGCAGCCGTGTTTCGGTTTCTCGGGGGTGTAAGGCTGTCGCCACGACGGCAGATATATGTTGACGAGTGAGTACGTGATGGATCGTTTATAATTCGTGCACGACGCGACTTCTTGGAATACCGGAATGGGCTATCAAAAAAGGAAATCTGCGCTAAACATCATTTTCGGCGTGCATTGCTTCGCTCTGCTTTACACTGAGAACACGAGGTTTGATATTTCAACGCTGCGAGTTTCTGAGTGGAGTTCTGTTGTTTTGCTGTTTGTTCGTTAGCTTGTTTTCTATAAACACCTTGGGGGTTTCCGCATGAGAGTGAGAGAGTTGCGTCACGTGGCTATTCGTGTGCACAGCAAAGATTGATTGTCGTGGCCGATCAGCGGTGTGGTATGGTTTAATCGATAGGGCCTCCTCCCTCTCTGTTTTGACGTGCCTTTGGGAGGCGGGACTTTTGTAATGAAGCTAAAGTGTTCAGTGTTTTGAAGAAGATAGTGGAGCCCACAGGACGGGATATTTGTACTATCTCTGATTTTTTTATGCCAGTAGTACTAGGCCGTTAGCGTGCCAAGACCCCTTTTGGACTTGAAACAGTGATGCGGTACACCACGACGGAACATTTTGATGCGTGTCGTGTTGTCCGACAATGAACCCTTGCAACCAAAGTCGTTCATTACATATTTCTATGCCAGCCTTTTGTGTGTGTTTTTTCTCGCATAAATAAAACGTTGTGTAAAAAAGCCAGCTTTGACTTTTTTTTGTTCGAACATGCCATGCGGCAAATACACTTTTCGAGTTGGCGACAAGGTTAGAAAAAACAAAGTTTGACAGTGCCGCGGGGGCACCCATGGACCCTCCGAGGTGCCCTCACGCATCTCTTTTTTTCTGCGAACCCTCATCTGAGTATGGCTGTTCTGTGCTCTGTTTTGCAAATAAATGTAAAAATAAATTGGGCTTTTTTGAATTATAACGTCGTCTGTTTACCGCATGTCACCGACCATGAGGTAGTCATCTCCATTTGTATCACATGCATCGATTTCAAATCCTGTTACTGAAAGTGCGTACGAACATATTGTTTTTATGTGAAAATAAATCGAAATCAAGAATGTGGTTTGGCTGCGTTTCGGTAGTCACTGTGTATCCAAAACCCCGTTCAATGGTATCGCATATCGCAATAGAGTTTTCGAACACTAAATGTATGGATGGCTGCCTTAAACTTAAAATTACGATACTTGATTTTCCCGAGCGATTGTGAAATGGCACATATGCTGCGTAAGGCAACGAAGTTTCATAAATGAATGCAGCACATACGTAAACACTACAGTATTTGTTGAAACCTTAATGTGTAAAGATTGGCAGGAATAACTTTTCAAGTTCGCTTATATTCTCAGAGCGCTAAAATCTCGCAACTATGCTGAAAGACGGGAAAAGATGGTGTTTTGTCTTCCTTTCTTCAAATACACTGTGATTTTTTTTACTTCATTTGTTGATGGGGATGAGTCGGTGACAGAATCTACTAGCACGAGATAATCAGTGGTGCGCCAACTTTATCAGCGGAGCAGCGTTGTCCGAACTGCTGCCGCCGATTGCGAGAGCATGCCGTTTCCAGAGAAGGCGGGTTGATCTGCAGACAGCAAAAAATCGGCGATGTTCCCCTGGCGCCAATTTATCGGAGCGCGATGCCATCGCGAAAAAGCGACCGATGCCGGCATGCGTGCTGTACTGAGAGGCCGCGCTTGCGCTGTGCGCGGTCTCGACAGCAGGCGCCGCGCAACCAGACGGCGCAGCGATTAGTTTTGGCCACCGCTCCCGTGGTCCGTTTACTTCAGCTCACGACTGTACCTGACACGGTAGCTAGCTTGTTGAATAAAAGTGCTTGGAACGGCGAAAGGTGTCTTTTCTTTTCTGTTTTTTCTGTCCGCCTTGATAGGTGAGCCCACAATACCTCTGTAAACCGCTCTCCGAACTTTCTCTGTACCTGTCTTATTTTAACACGAAAGTGTCTCATTCCCGGGTACACGAACATTTCCCATACGTCATATCCATCCGCGAGGCAAGTGGCCTGTAAAGGGTGCACCCCTGCACACAGGGCCCTCTTGAGGGGAAGCAACCTTTACCACTAAAGAGGCCTTGTAGTTCTATCAGGTCTTGAAGTAAACCAGAAAACGGTAGGACGTTTGGCCTTAGGCGCGCATGGAAAAACAACTAACGAAACAGTTCAGGGATATATGGGCTGGGCGTCGTTTGAAGTTAGAGAAGCTCAGAGTAAAATATGCTTTCAGATGAGGTTGAGGGCAATGGATCAACGAAGGTGGGCAGCTAAGGTTTTTAGGTACCTATACTTGAAAAGCCTGGACACGCAGTGGTTAAGAAAGACTAGAAGGCTAACGATGAAATACGGAAAGAACAGTGGAGAATCCAAAACAGCCAAGGTAACCAAAAAAGAGGCAAGGCAGGTTGAAACGAATAAATGGAGGGGAAACATGGAAGCTAAAACGTCGTTAGAGATGTACAGGACTGGGAAATGAACATCAGAAAGGAAAATTTCTACGATAATTTCCAGGGCAGGGCTTTGCTTTTTGAGGCTAGAGCAGGTTGCCTGCGAACTAAGAGTTTTGTGGGGAAGTATTCACAAAATTATGGGGTATGTGTGGTCTGCGGAAAAAACAGAAACTATGCGGCACATAGTGTTAGAATGTGAGGGTATCCATCCAAATCTACATGAAGGGAATATTGGGCTTCCAGAAGCCCTAGGATTTAAGGGTATCAGAGAGGAAGTTAACTTCAAGGCTGTCGAGGGGACAAAAAGAATAAAAAGAAGATTAGAATGCTGGTGGACGAAAAGCAGAGAGGGGAATAATGCCTAGGACAGTTACCACCTGTAACAGGGAAAAGAAAGTATTTCGGCCCTAATAAGCTTTAGTACCTGCCCTAAGCAGCGCTAGTATTAAACCAAGAGTGTAAAACGTGGTTATATTAGTCCTTCTTGGTAAGATGACAGGTCATCACCCCGCTTCAAAGGGAAACCAATAGCAATCATCATCAGGGATTAGATGAGTTTATACAGTTCCCTATAGCAGCCTATATAGACAGTAGAGTGCACCTTACACGGGAAGGACAGAAATGCGCCCAGCAGGTCAACACTCATCGGGGACTGGAACAGGATTCACTTTGAGCATAATACGGTTTATGCTTTACATGGCAGGGTTAGAAAAGAAACTGCAAGAAAGTCAAGTAGTGTTCAGCCTAAACCATATGCTGCAGGGCGAAGTGGCACAACACCGTATTCCGGGAATGGTATACGCAGACAACATTCTTCTTTTAGCTGATAACTAGACCGATATGCAACGGCTCTTAAATATTAGCGGCCAGGAAGCCACCGACCTCGGGTTAAATTTTAGCGCAGAAAAATCGGGAATGATGGTTTTTAGTGACGCTACCACTGACGCAGTGTATACCCTGCAAGGCGAATTACCCAGAGTGAAGGAATATAAATATTTGGGAATGCGGATAAACGAAGGGGATAACTACTTAAGAACTCACGAGGTGCAACTTCAGTGTAAGGGAAAGCGAAACGCAGCTATAATGAAGCATAGAGCTCTGTGTGGGTATAACAAATATGAAGTAGTGAGAGGAATGTGGAAAGCAGTAATGGTTCCCGGTCTCACATTTGCGAATGCTGTACTCTGCTTAAAATCGGACGTTTTATCAGGCCTTTAAGTGAACTAGAGAACGGTAGGCCATTTGGCCTAAGACGTGCACGAAAAAACAGCGAAGCAGTACAGGGAGATATAGGCTGGGCGTCGTTTGAAGTTCGAGAAGCACAGAGTAAAGTATGTTTTGAGACGAGGTTGAGAGCAATAGATAAACGAAGGTGGGTAGCTACGATTTTTAGGTACCTATACTTAAAAAGCGCGGAGACGCAGTGGTTAAGAAAGACTAGAAGGCTAACGATGAAATACGGAAAGAGCAGTGGAGAATCCAAAACAGCCAAAGTTACCAAAAAAGATGCAAGGCAGATTGAAATGAATAAAGGGAGAGAACAAATGAATGCTAAAACGTTGTTAGAGATGTACAAGGATGAGAAATTGAACCCCAGAAAGGAAAATTTCTACGATAATTCCCAGGGCAGTGCTTCGCTTTTCGAGGCTAGAGCAGGTTGCTTGCGAACTAAGAGCTTGTGAGGAAGTATTCTCAAAATGATGGGGTTTGCGTGGTCTGCGTAAAAGGAACACAAACTATGCTGCACATAGTGTTAGAATGCGAGGGTATCAGTCAAATCTACATGAGGGAAATATTCGGCTTGCAGAAGCCCTAGGATTTAAGGGTAGCACAGAGGAAGGTAACTTCAAGGCTGTCGATGAGACGAAAAGAAGATTAGAATGCTGGTGGACGAAAAGCAGAGAGGGGAATATTGCCTAAGACAGTTACCACCTCTAACAGAAAAAAAAAATGTTTTTTCGAATCAGCTTTTTGTGCCTGCCCAAAGCAGCGCTAGTTAAACCAAGAGTATAAAGCATAGGTATATTAGTAGTTTTTGGTAACATGACATGTCATCATCCCGCTACAAAGGGGAAACCAATAGCAATCATCATCATCATCATCATGATCGAGTAAGTTGTGCATAGGTTGTTAGTTTCCGGGTTTTATAGTTTCACACGAAAGAGTTTTATGCCGGGATACACCAAGATTTTACTGATGTCATATCTGCCACGGAAATGACGACAGTACACCTTTGCAGAAGCGACCCGCCGGCGAAACGCCACTCGCCAAGCACACCCACAAGGCAGCCGCCGTCCCGCAACTCATGCTCAGCTGCAGATTTCGCTGCACATTTCACTTTCGTGTTTTACCGATTCATATGACAGAGGAATCAACGACAGTTTTTTGTTACGCTTGATACTAATTGTTAGGGAAAATGTGGGTGTGTTCGACAAACAGTATCACGTAGGTGGAAATGTCGCTAATGCCAGTTTTCGAGTGTCCTGTCAGATAATTTTTCCAACACACCCGACGGCTGTTTCTTCGTCCGGCATAGTGTGCGTCGTACGCAACGGTGTACGTGTTTGTTCGTAAGTTTCATTTTTTGCCACACCATTTTTACGGCGATAAAAAGAACGCTCATTAACCTTATTCTCAAATAGCTCGTTCTGTAAGCTTATAATCCCTGCTTATTTGTGTTGGGTTTTCCGGCTTCAGCCAATCGTAATGAGCCGCCCGTAATACGCCATGATTTCGGTGTTGAACAGAGCTAGGATGTTCCACGCGTATTTTCTCTTTTCCTCATTACTCATGTTATTTGGGTGAAGATTGCCAGCTAGCCAATATTTGGGCTGAACTAAACTTGTAATTTGTTTTCAAGGCCTCTTTAAAAGGCGCTGTTAAACAATAGATCACACTCGAGCCCTGAACCAGGAAATCGAAAATATGCGCAATTTATTGAGCCTTGCATTTAAAACATACATTATGAAAAAGCAATTTACCCTGAACCCCACCCCCATAGTGGTGCAGTTTTTGAGAGGTCCCGGGGTGTAGGAGCCATACATAACATTGTTTGCAAAAATTTATAAAGGATGCAGAGGTACCATGCTTTTTTTAAAAATTGCGAAACGTTCTCTTTATGAAACGTGTCGCACAAGAAGACAGTGCCTGCGGAAATATTTAGAGCCCGTCTACGAGAGGTACTTACGGAAATTAGGAGGAGTATGGGTTACCAATAAACGGGGACCCCCTTAAACAGGGGAAATTTGCAGATTACATTAATTAGTCACTTATTTGGTCAGGGCATATAGATTGGGCTTTAGGACTATTCCACAAACCATTCCACAAAATCTATTACAACTCAGCACTTCACAGCACTTCACATCTTTCATAAGTAATTTACCGCGCAGGAGTTATCCTAGCAAAGTTAAACTCCCATTACGCCTCTCTTCCCCGTGAGCATGACTAGGACGATTTACTAGCCCTTATTGCGACCCAAACTGATGCCACTGAACTCCAAGAGCTCTTCCGCACTATTGTGATGCATTGAATTGTAGTGTTTGTTGTATTTTATTGCTGCACGCCGTGCTTTTTCTCGTTTCCTTTTTTTTTATTTATGGTCTTTTCGCGTGCACTCTGTCACCGCGGCGTTGTTTCTGTGCTTTTTGTAACTGCTTTACTGTGCACGTGCAATTTACTGTCTTGTTTAAATTATTTTCCTAAAAATGCCTCGCACTCACCATATGTTTTTTATGTGTGGAAGATTTTGCCCATCCTATTTTATTATTCTTTTTCTGCTCCTGCTGCTAAACATGTGTGAAACGTACAAAGTCTCCGTATACTCCCTGCCCCCCTCCCATGTAAATATTCTCCGTTGAGAATTGGCAGGATACTATGAAAGAAATAAAACTGCACTTATTGGTTGTGCGCGCTTGCTGAAACATTAAATACGGACGTGCAGTGCTCCTTTTTAACAAAAGAATGTTTACGTAACATTCACGATCTACAAGTAGGTCTGTTATGAACCAACCAGGCCTATGTTATCTAACATTTTTCAGCAATCACTAGACGTCGGTGAACTGCCATCGGACTGGAAAATAAGGAAGGTGGTGTCAGCATTTAAATCAGGGTATAGACATTCACCTTTCAAATATAGATCCATATCAATTAGCAGCGTTCCGTGCAAGATCCTTGAACACATACTTTTTTCTAACATAGCAACTTTTTTTGGATCTAATTCATTTTTTCATCCAGCACAACACGGTTTTCGTAAGACATTTTCATGCGAGACGCAACTACTGCTATTCACTCACAAACTGCATAGTATTCTTGACCGTATTTGTTCTGCTGATTGCGTCTATTTAGATTTTGCGAAAGCGTTCGATAAAGTTTCGCACCGACTACTCCTACTAAAATTAAGAAATTTGGGTCTTGATACTAATACACTAAAATGGATTGACAATTTTCTCAATAACCACCGACAATTTGTAGTGGCTAACGAGAAAAGCTCTTCATTTGACCGTGTGCTGTCGGGTGTCTTCAAGGGCGCAGTATTAGGGCCACTACTTTTTATCATCTATATTAATGATTTGCCAAACTGTATTTCTTCCCCAGTCCATTTACTCGCTGACGACTGCGTCCTTTTCAGTGAAATAACCACAATTAATGATGCGCATGCGCTACAGGATGACATTAATGTTATCTCTTCCTGGTGTGGTAAGTGGCAGATGACCTTAAACGCTGACAAGTGCAAATCCATGCGAATGTGTTGTTCCGCTACTAACTCGTTTTCATATCACTTAAACGGCACCTCTCTGCAATCTATTTCATCTTAATTTAGGCCTTCATGTTACATCCGACCTGTCATGGAAAGTTCACATCGAATTTATCGTCATCAACGCTAACCGCATGCTTGGCTATTTAAAACGCAACTTTCATTCCGCCTCGTCGTCCGTAAAACTTTATTTTTACAAAAGCATCGTACGCTCGCAACTTGAATACGCATCATCCATATGGGATCCTTCCACAGAAACTCTTACTCATTTGCTGGAAATGGTTCAGAACAACTCGGCACGTTTTAGTAACTCAAACTACCACCGAACAACCAGCGTAACCACAATGAAAAACAATTCGGGCCTTCCACTACTAAGTTCACGTCACAAAATCACACGTCTCTGCCTCTTTCATAAAGTTTTTTTACACAGCACTTTGGGAGATTGTTTAATCACTTCGCCATCATATGTATCATCGCGTCTGGATCACACGAGCAAAGTCGATGTCATCAGTTGTATTACTAAGGCTTTTCATAATTCATTCATCCCGCGTACGTCCAATGACTGGAACCACCTTCCACGAGACTTTGTCAATTTGTTTCGCTCTGCATTGTGTAGTGTTACTTGAATAAGTCTTGTTTTGTGCACGCGCAATTACTTACGCGTGAAATGTATTTAAATTACTGTATTACTCCCGAAATGTATGTACGTGTACAAATTTGTATGCCTGTAGAAATGTCTTAAGTATTTTCTTCTACATTGCTCGAGCCAGCTTGGTAATTGTTTTAAATACCTGCCTGTTTTTATGCTTTTTTCTCTCTTAAACCCACTCCCATCTGTAATGTATTACCCTGAGGGTACCAATAAATAAATAAATAAAGAATAAATAAATAAACATTGCTTGGCATTTCTCGAAGAAACCATTGTATTCGAGGAAGTATTCAAGTCTTGTGTACCTCCTCGAGTGATTCTGAACCAGTCATTTGTCTTCAGTGGATGGAGCCCAATGAATCTGTGAAATGTTGCTTAAAAGGTTTTTCAGTATGCTTTGGTGCGGCCACTTTTAAAATAACAATTAGCTGTCTGGGTTATCCAAAAAAATATGGAAAGAAATAATGTGTTCGATAGTAAGTGTGGTTAACCGTCGCACTGTGCACTGTACAGGGCCTGCCTTCCTGCTGGACAAACCAAGAACCCAGCAGCCAGCGCTTGACCAATACACCGCAAACCAGCCTTTGTGTTTTCTTAGATTCACCTTTCAACATCTTGCGAACGGACACCATTTAGGTACGGGGACTCGTGGTCCGCGGTGTTGTTACTTAACGTTAGCGGGATACGCCAGCAGCCCCGTGCGGAGGTATCACCTCTAAAGAATGGGCCGCTTCTTGGGAGGGAGCAATAAAAGTTTCCGTTCAACAGCTCAGATTACAAACTAGTTTGCCGTGCTTTATTACGCCTACTACAGTAAAACCAACTTTATAGACCGATGGAATATCGCGTCATCGCTACAAACCTAGTAAAACGATGTTCTCCATAAGTGAATGCTTTTGCTTGCAAATAAAAAGAGTTGTCTTTGTCAATGTACAAAACACGTTTTTCAAGTATCCGTTGGCTGCCGGCTGGTTCTGCATCAGACTCGTAATTGCGACAGTAACACTGACGCCGTTGTAACCACCAGAATTGGCGGATATGCCCCAAGCGCCTGACGGCAGCTGTCATCTTCCCTTGCCAACCATCCGGTGTGCATTTGCGGGTGGATATGCTGATGTCGTAGCTAAATGAGAATCAGTGAAGCTGCAGTAATTTTCAGACAGGGACTGCTCCTGTAGTTGGTAATTCCGGTCGACTGGTTGTGCGACCAGTCCAAAAGCGATCCGGTACTCTATAGCCAGAAGCTACGAACCTGCATTATAGGTGTGCAATAGAACTGGCAATGCAAATACGGGATGCAGCAGTGGGGTATCGCCAGGGGGAGCCTTAATGCGTTCGCTTCTGCAGAACGTACGTTGACTTATATTTACCTCGAAAACATTGTTTTGTGTGGCGTATATGCGGTGTCGTCCCTGTTGTCCGTGAGGAGTAGTGCACGAGCCGGCCCGTTCCTCGGTTCAATTCCCGTTCCTACCACGTTTTCTAGTTAAATGTACGTGACAATTTTGTGTATATACTACTCTTAACACCAGTTATGCTTACCTCATGAAGTACATAATGTTTACGCACAACAACACTAAGCCACATCATGCCATTCTCATATACTCACAACTCTTTACTAACCCCCCCGTCGAACCTCAAAACGGGACTTCGCCTGCCCCTTTGGAGATTACATTGCCTCCGACATTCTCGCCCATACAAACTTAGATAAAGCTAATATAATGATAAGGATATATCTCGTGATCGCCCCAAGATTTAAATACATCGGACTAACAGTTAAAAAAAGCACGGTGGAGGTGCTCGCTGCATTAAACAGTTGCCAGTCACATTGAATCAGTGTTCAGTAACACACGAATCATTTGGGTAGCTTACATAAGCAGGTCTACCATACCCTTTTTCTTAAATTGCCACTGGCAACCTCAGTGCAGCACTTGCTTAGCCGATTAGTAGTAACTGCGGTTTAGTTTCACTCAAGGTATGCAATCATGTCTCAAGCTATGCAATGATGGGCTAGAACCAGCTTTCCTTTGTAGCGTGTTCCCAGAAGATATCAACCTACCATTAGCCTTCAACTTAATTCTAATGGGTATTCAATCCATTTGAAGTTCTCGTATCCCAAACTCAAAGTCGATAAATCATCATCAAGCATCAGCTTCCGTCCCTCACATGAATGAATTTTGCAACCACTTGCCTTCTCTAAGCAACCCATCATATTGAGCTTACATACACAGCCCCTGACACCAATAAAGTTCTCTACTTGCAATGAAGCGAACAGCAGCGAAATGAACTGAGAACGCAATACCAGGGTTGCGGAAATGACCATTTAACTCTAACTCCGTTTGTGGAAGTTTAAATGTGCTGTAAAGACATTACTTTGAAGTCCTCTGAAAGCAAAAACTTAGTCCACTCCCACTTTAGTAATTGGTTGGTTGGTTGGTTCCAAGAGACTGGCTCATAACCACTCAGCAGGATTGGCCAGGAAACGGGGGTAACTGAGAAAAAAAAACTGGGCTCGTAAATAAAAGAAATATAATGATGCCCTTGAAATACTTGTTTAGGAAATAAAGTGTATATAAACGGGAATACAAAAATAATAAGTGAACTGCCAGAAATTCTGGTACGACATGAGAGAGGAGGACACTCCAACTATAAAACCAACACTATTGTTAAGCAGTTCCATTCTATGTCTTTACTTCCTCCTTACAACGGCTTTGGTGTTGATAGCCTTCTCAAGTTACCGGAAAACAACATAAAGATGCCGGTAACTGCGAAATACGCGAAGCGCGCCTCCAAAGGCTAGGAATAGCAGCGCAAAAGTACTTAGCGGCATGACTTATGCGTAACTATCTCACGCGATCATGAGTAAATCACTCTTATGCAGCCCGTCAAAATGCAGTGTCTTAACAACGCTGTATTGCTGAGAACTTCGTTTTCATTGGCGTAAGTGCACATCAATTGGACGTTTCCGTAATATGGGCGGGCTGAAAGAATCAACGAAGGTGCACATACGCTTGTCCAGGCATTACGGGTAGACATTACAGGTGACGTGTGCGCTACCTCAGCTTCCGTTGTCGTCCGAGAAAAACAAAATGTTCTTCAACGGGATTATTCTGTCAGCTCACCTAAAACTTGCACTCACTTTGCGGCGTTTCCCAAATATGCTTGATGTTTCTGGGCCTACATTAACGTAATAACTGCTTATAATTCAGATGCATTCCGCACTGCGTCCTGTGCGTTCTCTTAAACGATTTGGTGCTCCGGACTTCAGCGGCCGCTACTGTGCTGTGGCGGTGGCGACGGCGTTGTAACTGAGCGAGCAAAGACAGAAAAAAAAAAAAACACGGAGAATTGTGTGGCGAAAGTTTGAGGGGAAGGGCTGTAAGCTGAGCCCGCCTCCTCAAATTGGGCCTTTCACAGCATGCACTCATACCATAGATATTGGGGATTGCGGTGGTAATATAAACACCGAGCTTCAATTACAATTGTCAGACAGGACCCGCGCACTTCGAAGAATGTGATAAAAAAAGTACTTGGCAGAAAAATGCATACTTTCAACACTAATTGGTGCTCCAAGCTCCGACAACCTGCACTGTGGGTGCTTCAAGCTGCTTCTATTATCCTACAATAGGGAAAGAGCTACTCTTCAACTCAACTGATGAAACTTTTTTCTGTTCGTAAAAACGCTTTTAAGCTTTTGTTTGTAACCACAGCCTTGTCCTGTAAGCTTTAGCACAATTTTGCCCAATCAAGTAATTTCGCTTCTCCTATGCGTATGTGAAACATCCTTTTCTATAGGCAGACAATCAGGCCCGAAAGCATCAATATTCCCACAATTGTCCTGGTAGGCTGCGCTTTCTTTTAAAAAATAAGCAATTAAGCACAGCATACCACCCAGTGTAAAACGTGCGCCACCTAGAATTACACTAACATTTTGAAAGAGCAATGCTAGGTATTGGCAGACCAGATTAAGTGGACTAAGAATGAAGTGAAGACAGTCGTCCCGGCCCAATCTATAAGAATGTTCCTTACATTTTGGCGTGCTTGCCTTTAGTACATACATCGCAACTTCGTTGACTAGGAAGCAAAGGAACACTAATTTGTCAAAAACAGTGAAAAAATATTCATGCTCATCATTATCATCATCATCATTGTCAACAGCCTATCTTGGCCCCCTGCAGAACAAAGGCCTCTGCCGCCGACCTCCACCCGCTCCTGTCCTGCGCTGCTGGAGCCCATTTTGTGCCCCCGATTATTTTGATTTAGTACCTTCGTGGAATTACTGCATGCTAGCGCCTACCGTACTCTTCTGAATTGTGTCTATGTTTTAAGGCCGGCTCCTGCCGCGCGCACGGCCTCCAATGAACACACTCAGAGCCGAAGACATTACAATTTGTGCGACGCCACTGATGAAAGCGCTGTAATGTTTAGGCTTAGGCTTCCTGATTTGCTAAAAGCAGAACCACCGACCGAGCTTCGGTGGGCCCCACAACGATAGGATTAAGCCATTAAGGGCACGCTGTCGAGTTTGAAAGGGATGGGTGCAGCGCTAGCGCACAGAATAATTAGGCAACGATCGTATTTTCTCCGGCATTCGGCCATTTTAAAACGAACAGACAATGTGCAAGCATTAACCTCCAATGGAGTTAAGGTGAGCCTGGCATTCAAACCCTAAATCCCGTAAAAGTGCGTGCATAAGTTTTTCATAATTAAAATGTATGGTACGTCATTCCTTTGTCTAAAATAGCAAAGCAATAGAATAGTTGGGTTGTGCGTATCTCTGAAAGCCCATTTGTTTGCACACTTGATTTCCGGGAGCCATTAGGGCGATACACGCACACGTGTCTTACTCCAAGTTTTCCAATATGGGACCAAGAGTATTTCGCTCCAAAGCTGCCAAAAAAGCTCCATTTGGGCTGCAGTCCCTAATGGTAGCGGCAGTTGCACCAGATGTATGCTTATCCACAGGGTGTTTTATTGCTGCTCCGAAGAATAAAGACACACATAAATAGTTTTGTGGCGTCGCTGGTATTTTTGTTTGTCTACTCTAAGTGAATGATCAGTGTCTATTATGCCTTCTACGCATTCGCAAGTGTGCTTTGAAGTTAGCAAGTTCCGGCAATTTTAAAACTTGGGCACTAAACGTAAATGATAAAACCAGATTCGATGCAAAATATGCTCTCGCAAGACTGACATACGAAGTTTTATATAAGAACATGCGATGGAACCCTGCGATACCCAGAAGTGGCAATATACCGCCGGGTATAACACATATTGAATTATTCGTTTCTTCTCAATTAGTTCACTGCGGATAGAAAAAAACCCTAAAGCAGTTTCTAAACATTCGAACGGGTCACCTATATCATCGAAAGTCAGTTTGATATCAGAACGCCTGTCCGATATGATCGGGAATTCATGAAATCACCTTTTAACCTCAGTCACTGTCAGAGGGGCGTAATTTTTATAAACCCAGCCAAGCTAAGTATCTCGAGCATGGTTAGAATACCTTCCAGCAATTCCAAGCCTCTAGTAAAAGCAGCTGGACTTGATGAAAGCAGCTGGACTTGGACTTGACCTGGAGTTGATATCGCCTGTTAGGCCGTTTTCGATGTATCGATGTTTGGATATTTGTTTTAGATATATCGAAAACAAATTCGATATATCGCAAGACAAAATAGATAAGGATAAATGCGTACGAACGCACAATTTACTGCTTACTTCAAGTTATTCGAACAGAGATTTTTTTAAGCCGAAACCATGAACTCCATGTTAGATGCTTGGAGAGATAACACATACCAGCATGGACCACACCGACATCTCAACGGGAAAGCAAGCTAATCACGAAAAACACAATTTTCCCCTTTTCCTCCTTTTCGAATATACTTTTCATGAATCCAGCCTGAGTCAGCATCTATAGCTGTCGGTCGGTCGGTCGGTCGGTCGGTCATTCGGTCTATCGGTCTGTCAGTCAGTGTCTTTATAGATATGTAGCCATTTCTTGTTTTTAGTACGAAAATAACGAAATGGAACTCAACTTATGCCTTACGGAGTGATGAGATGTCTGCTAGGCAATATAAATTAGTATTTGGGGATGCTTGCACGTTTCCTCCGGACATATACCCGGCTAGGCCACCGGCGCTGCTTGCCGTAGCATTCCACAACGCATACTCCTGAAGCCTCTGTAATCCTATTGCCGCGGCCGTGGCGGCCGCTGTTCTGATGGAGGCAGAAAGCGAAAAAGCCTGTGTGTTCGAGATTTCGGTGCACGTTAAAGATCCTCAGGTGGTCCAAAATTAATCCGGAGCCCTTCGCTACAGCGCGCCTCATCACCTATGTAGCGCCGGCGCGTTAAAACCTCGTAATCAATCCAATCAATGTAATTCCACTGCGCAAAACATAATCTGGAATAGTGCACCCCCTTCGCTATTGCAACGTTGAAGTGTCACCGACTTACCTCAGCAGAATCGCCAGACAAGCTTACGCTTATGAGAGTCTTCCGAGAAAGTTTCTGCTTTCTTCGAAGGTCTCTTTCGCTCGGGATTTCGCTCGGGATTTCGCTCGGGACGTTTGCTAGTTTTTCAACCCTGGTCTTTCTTTTCTCCGCGCGATGCTTTCGTCGTTACCTCGTTTACGGTCACCTTGCCGTAATACGTTAAATTGAAACCGGTATGTGGTGCGCCAATCGCTCAGGAGGTGGGCCACAAGCCCGCTGTTGCCTTGGACCTTTGGGCCCTCCAACTGCGACGTGATGGTCAGAGTGGAGTGACACGTATGAATTGGGTGGTACCATAATGAACGGGGTGAAACGGGGCGACCCAACGTAGCCACAAGAGGACCCGACATCTCGTGATGACCAGAATGAAAATGATGATGATCAGGGTCGTCTGCTGAAAGGCGTGATAAAGAGGAAGCCCCGACAGTCTGTATAATGGAACGGCAGCAGCAATCCTACTTCGTATGTAGCCACATACAAAAGTGGCTCTTACGCCAACCGGCGGCACGGTTGCAGGGGTTCCCCTCTTCATGGTACAGATGCCCGCGGTAGTGAAAGTGTTGCGACAGCGCGGTTGCGGCCCTCGTAAATGAAGGGGGGCGTCGTTTGGGTGTGCTGCGGCGTGCATTCTGGCGCCAGAATTTCTCGGGGAACATCCCAGTAGAAATTCCTGGCGCAGTGGTAGTGTTGCGTAATGGAAAGTGGGCTCATGGTAGAGGACATCACTGTGAGCCTGCATTCAAGAAGAGGTAAGGCGAGCCGAAAAGGCTGCGTCGCAAATATCTTACTTCGCATACCCATGCAGCCGAACTACTGTGACCTAGCATAAAAGTAAATTCTTTGCAGGTGATGCCTACCGTTGTATGGTAGCGCATGATCGCGTGGCCATTTCTCGGTCCCTCATTCGCCGTATGTTCCCCGTTGCAATGGATCTAAGAATATATTTGCCCCGTTATTTTTCCGGACATACGCTCCCTGGAAATTACAGCTCTTTTCGTTAGTGTATCACCGGCAAAAAGTGGTCACGCATGCAGTGCTCAAGTACGCAAAGGAATGTGTGCTCACTTACCATGTGAGGTGATCCTACTGAGGGAGATATCCTTTCTACTGGGGAGATGGGCGCATCTTGTTCATGCGCGGGAAAAGTGAGGCCCCTTGCAAAAATAGCATCACTTGAAGTGCCTGTGCAACAATCATGCCAATTGCGTTTTTACAGGACACGGCGCGCTGGGTCTAATAAAGCCAACAGCGTTCTCCGATACTCCATCATGTATGTGCTTATTTCTGAATTTCGCTGGAAGTGTGCATGCTTTTTCAGATGTTAACGGGAGTTTTAAACTGAGTATACAGTGAACACATTTTGTTCCGCAGCTTTTCCTCGACGCACCCGCCGCGGTGGCTCAGTGGCTAAGGCGTTCCGCTGCTGAGCACGAGGTCGCGGGTTCGATTCCCGGCCGCGGCGGTCGCTTTTCTGATGGAGGCGAAAAGCAAAAACGCCCGTGTGTACGAGATTTTGGCGCACGTTAAAGATCCCCAGGTGGTCAAAATTAATCCGGAGCCCTCCACTACGGCGCGCCTCATCGCCTTAGTTGCGTCGGCGCGTTAAACCCTACAATCAATCAATTTTCCTCGACGTTTCGACTGGAATTATCTTCAATTTCGTCCTTTATTTTTTTTTTATTTATTATTACTGGCACTGACAAATGGGCTGTGTTTTAACGCAACTCTTGTGTGTGACGGAAATTTATTTCTTACTCAGCTAATCTTTGCGTTGAATATTTACGATTTCATCAGTCACTTTTTGAAATATTTTGCTGAATTGGCCTTACCTCTCTCCCGAGCTGACAGGTTCAAGTTCACAATCCCTCTCCGTAGCAAAACTGACTGGCGGCTGTGTCAAGTGGACGAAACCGATTCCTTTCCCTGTAAAAAGCGTGGGATTCTTCTTTTTCATTTTTGGTGGTAACGGTGAAACGCGTTAAGCCATTGCACAGATAACGTGGCACAGATACGTGGGATAAGTTCTTGTGCAACCTCGGCCTTTGATAAAATAACAGCACCTTCTCGCCTGCTCCAGTATGGGCAATAATTTTCTGCCGCTTGTGGGTGATAATAGTGCCGCGAATTAGATTTGTTTGTTTGTGTTTTTGCTTTTTCTGCCCCGCTGCACCGGGCTGTGTTATCTCTGTCCCAGGCATGTTTCTTTTTTTCTTTCTTATGCCGCATGGGTTATCTCTATTGATAGGGAGAATATTTCGCCATAACGCCACTAGCCTAGAATAGTCTTCTTTTATCTACGGTGTTATCGATGTAAATCGACGGTTCGAGAAACACCCGCGCCAAAAGATAAATGCCAGCAGAGCAGACGTAGCGGCATTCGATTCACTGAAACTTAAGAGTTCCTGCATATCGCTTAGCGCAAGAGTTGCGCGTCTGATTGCCACATGCCGCGGGTTCCAGTCCGACAGGAAAGCCCGCTTTCAGTGCTGAGCACAATACCCCGTATATAGTCAGTTCCGCTCAACCGATCATCGGCAGTTGCAGATGCGGCGGTAACGGCGGCCGCTCAGCTGATAAGCAGCCGAAAATCCTGCGCCAGTTTTTGTCTGTGCCACTCCTGGCCACTCCTCCTCGCATCTGCCGCTGGCGCGGCGGCCCGGCGGCAGCTCCCACATGCGAGACGGGTGGCTTTCCCGCACGACCTGGAAGTCAAGATGCTCCCCCATAGAGTTTCTTATGGTATCTTCGGCTGGTCGTTTTTGGGCGCTCTAACGCGCTCTCGAATGGGGCAGCGTATTCGGCTGGTTGAAATGGGGCGCTCTGAGAGCGTTCGGCTGGTTCTTTGAGATCGTGCGCCTCTCGCTCAGAGCGCTCCAATGCGCTCCGACATCGACTGCCAGAGCAACTGCGCGCCCCCGGCGAGATGAGGTCACGTGACCGGTTTTGCTGGGTCACGTGAGCCCATCTCGCTGTTGCATCATCTCTTTCTCTATTGCATGGAGGACATGCGACGTTCGGTAGGCGGTGAAAGGCTTGTGGTGGGCTGCGCAGACTGCATTCCCCTTGTGCTTCGCGTACTAGCTGTGCCTCCAGTTCTTGTGATGTCGAAGCGAGTGTGCTTAGCGTTGGGGACACCGTCGGTGCTTCTAGCTAGCACGGAGGACAGCACCGACACTAGCTCGGACGACGACGACGCTCGGATATACGCGACGAAGTTCGCCGAGTTGTTCACTGTGCCGTCCAAGATACCGAAGGTGAACAACTACGTGGACACGGCAGTGAACTTTTACTCGGAGAAAGAGGTAAGAAATCGCCTACAACGAATGTATCAAACAGTAACATCGGTTTTATTTTTTTTAACAGTTTCGCAGGAACTTCCGCCTACCACGAAAGGCGTGCTGTGAGCTGATTCAGAAGTTTGAAGAGTCCATCTTTTGCCCGTCAGGCAGACGTAGTGGTGGCTCGCCTGCAAAAAGACCGGACGAGCACATTCTTTCGTTCCTTTGGTAAGCTTGTAAATTGTAGATATGCAAGGAGTTACGATTTGCGTGTGAGCTAGGAGCTTGATAGCTTCACGTGGTTCGATGGTAATGGGCTTTTTTTTTCTGTGCTCATGTTTGCTTACTGCTGTTGTTCGGCTTGAATCTGCGATGCCTGATTCTTTTGAAAGAGCAACTTCGCGCAATGATCTCCGCAGCATCAATTTTTTTCACTTCCGTGTATATCGGAGTACAAAACCCCCTGGTAAGCCGCGCCTGTGGGAGAAAACGAAGGCTGTACAACCCTCTTTTCGCGCTGTGCACATTCACGCTTCTTTTTCGGATTACCACTGGAAGTGGGCACCATTTTAGAGGTCGTGCAGCTTTCAATAAACTGTAGCGCTAAAAAGGCGCATGAGCGATGCGGAGTGATTGCATCATTGTACACCTTTTCTTTTTAACTGACACATTTTATATCTAGAATTTAGGGTCTTTCAGAGCAGAAATCACTTACCCGCAACTCTGTAGCAAGCAGGCAGGCTCTATTCGCGGTGGTGTGACTACGCTTTATGCGAAAGCTGGCTCATTAGGCAGTTGGTAGCCTGGCAGTTTTGGCGGGATAGGCAATGACGAACGTAGTGCTCACCTGTGTACATTGACCTGCCAATGTGGTTTTTTTTTTTTTTTTGCTAGGTATGCAAGCAACAAGGCATCAATGCGAGAAGTGGCCATTCTCTTCAACATGGCGGAGTCCACGCTGCTTGCAGTAATTGAAAGAGTTCTTCAATTTCTTTGCTACATCGCTCCAGATGTTATCAACTTTGGCAGCGACAAGGCCGCTTTGGCTGAAGCTTTTGAGAAAGTGAGCACCTTTGCATGATCTATATGTGTAATAGGTAGCAAAGTATAAGCTGGCAGGCTCTCTCGACTAGAAACACTCAGTACAAATATATATGTGCGCCACAAGATTCCACCACACTTGGCAGTTTATGCAGTGCTTATCTGCACAGCAGGGACGTACCAGTGCATTACACGTACCTCTTACAGAATATTATACCGCACAATTTTTTACGTTGTGGCTCATTCAATTTTCAGATCGCTGGCTTCCCCAATGTCATTGGTTGCATCGATGGAACATACATACCTATGCGTTGCCCAAATAACAAGGTGAAGTCAACCTATGGAAACAGGCACAATCAGGTCTCATTGACTATGCAAGGTATCTGCGATGCCAAAGGCCGGTTTCAAGATGTTTTTACTGGAACACCAGGAAAAATTCACGATGCGAGAGTTCTGAGGCTGTCCTTGGTACATGAAGATCTGCCAACAATATGCGAGATCAACAAATACCACCTCCTCGGCGACGCTGCTTACCCCATCAGAGAACATTTGCTCACGCCTTACAAGCACTACGGGACCATGACACCAGCAAAACTCGCATACAACCACCGCCATGCTGTCACAAGAGTGAAAATTGAAAACGCGTTTGGTTTGCTGAAGCAACGATTCAGACAACTTCGATACGTAGAGTTCACAACGGTGGACAAGATCACACAGTTCATTGTTGCCTGCTGTGTTCTCCATAACATTTGCCTAGAAGCAGGTGACTGCACTGTGGACGACCTCCTGACTGATGCGGAACGAGAAGAAAGAACCGAGGACCTTGATGTGCACAACCGAGGCAACCAGGCGGAGCTACAGGCATCTCAGCCAAGTCAAACTGCACGTGAAGGTGCGCTTCGCCGCTTGGGAGAACTGAAAAGGGACAATTTGGCCCAGCTGTTCTGAGAAGGCAGTGGAAACAACCTGAGGTGTGCATTGAAGGACAGTGTACATACTGTTGAGGACAATTAACAAAAGGGTGTGTTTCATTGGTTAAAATAATTTATTGCATAGTGAAGCAAAAATTCAACAGCAAACATTGTTGTATTTTCATTGATTAAAATGTATTGCACAGTGAAGCAATAAAAATGAACAGCGAACATTGTTGTATTATTTGCTTGCAGAAAAAAAGTCACTCAAACAGCTTTTTAATGGCCCGGTCTTTTTGTGGCCATCTAAAGCTGCTAACCAGGACGAAATGGCAATAACGTATTAGATTGAATAGTTCATGAAAGTAAAAATGTACTACACATTGAAATGTAGGAACACTGCTGCAGCATCACAAAAAATGGAGAGGTAACATTGCAACAACCTTGTAAAAGTAAAATATATTGCACATTTGAATACTAGCGCAACTGAATACTTGAAGTGCAAAACAAAAAAGAGTAGTCAAAATTTTAAAACATTTGCTGCACATTAACATGGGAATGCAGCTGTCACCAGAGAAAAGTAATCCTTGCATAACAGTGTGCAAACTGCTACAAAAAAAATTTTACACAGTAAAATGTACCCCACACTCAGATATAGGAACAAAAGTGCAACCTCGAAAAAACAAAATACTCCAGAACGATAAAAGCACAATACTACAAGCTTATAAAAATAAATATATTGCACAACTGATTATAGCCCAACTGCAACACTGAAGAGGAGAAAAAAAAAGTGACTGTGCTGCATAATAAAATACGAATACAACTGCAACCACAGAAAAAAACTTACAGGAGCGCAGAACATCACAACTCGAAACTTCCAGGGAAAAAACAGTTTGAACTAAAAAATGTTGCACATCTTGCATTAGTACACAAGTGCCATTTTTCAGATCAAATTTAAAACTAGTAAATAAAATAAAACCAAAGCACTGGAAACGAATGTCTTATGGTGCACAATCTTTCTTTAGGAGTTCTTGGATAGCTGCCATGTGCCGAGCATGTGCTGTAAGCAACTCCTGGTGCCGCTCTTCCCTCCTACGTTCTCGTTCTTCCTTCCTCTGTTCTTTTTCTTCGTTCATCTTTCGCATCTCTTCAAAAAACAGTGCCATGTGTTGTGTCCTGGGCAGGCTAGCACGCAAGTTCCTATCAGCTTTTCGCTTCTTCATGGGCATCTCTGCAACTTCTTGTCCAGTCGAAATTTCTTCAGGGGACGCACCAGGGGGAATGTTCGCAGCCTCTCCATCATTCTCCAAATCTGAATTACTCTGCGTGCTGCGACATGACCTCCCGTTGCTGGCAGTTGATGAAGTGGTTTTGTACAGGACCTTGTTTACACCCCTCAAAACCTCTGGTTCTAAGCTGTCGTCGATAGCCTTAATGGCAGCAAATTCTTCTTCATATGACACATGGCATGGAGCTCTACCTGAAGTTCTGTTGTTTTTGTCTTCGCTTCTTTTCCGTTTTGCCAGGGTCTTGAAACGAGTTTCACACTGCACTGCTGTGCGCGATACACCGAGTACACGAAAAATGTCCCGAGCAATCTGGCCGAACATGTCCCGCTTGCTTTTAAACTTATTGAGTGGACCTACTTTGGGCGAGTAGCGGGCATAGCAGTCCAACAGCAGCCTTGTTTCTCCAGGGGTCCATGCCACTGTCAAGAAAAAAAATGCGTGAATAGGAATTAGCCACCTATCAGAGGAAGGTGAGTGAATGTTTTATAAAAAATTAACCTATACTGAGCACGGACATAAAAACAATGGAGTGTACACTGTACACTCAGGATGAAGATCCGCGTTTCGAAGGGGTAAAGGCGATGAGCTCCGTAATGCAGGATAGGCAACAAGCATGTGAATCGTTAAAACATAGAAGAAACCCAAAACTAAAGCGCTGGGCTGGCAGGCAAGCTCTGCGGGAAAAAAAAAGAAACCCGGACACTGCAACTGCTGCAAGGTGACTCGCGCGCATATATATTTATCTGTTTAGCTAGCAGTGGTCTTTCGTTGAATACCTGCAGCTTCGTGTCAACCGTTACTCCTCGTCTTCCATAGCACACAGGGAAGATCGTTGGGGCTTACTCTGTGCGCCTGACAACCGTTCTCTTTTTATTTAAAATAAAGTGTGCGCTGCATATGCCCCTTTTGCAAGGCACTGGCTGTCACCATTCCCCGCTTGGTCTGATAGCGGACACACAGAGAAAAACAATAACCAAAGGTACGCTACAGTCGCACAAAACAGCAAAAAAAAAAAAATAAACGTTTATGGGCAGAAGTCGGCATTGTTTACATCGCACGTCGCGGTGCGCCGATCCACTGCTGACCTCTTTCCGCTTCGTATGGTCTCCAAGGGAACCAACAAATAATTTTTCGGAAGCTTGCCTTCCGCGTTTTTTAAACGTTGTGGTAGCCATATACACAGCAATACACACATGTACGCATTCAAGCTAGATTTTTTCTGACTGCGGCAAAATCTCCTCCCCGTAATAGGGCTCCTTCAGGTGGACCAACATATCAACGGCGCCACTGTTAGGTGCCGCTACGGTCTCGAAACAACAGTACAAGGAGCCTATAGGGTGATCGCTTTCAAGAAATATGACCCAAAACTAAGTTAGTCGACCTATATTCATGACAAAAGGAGATCATTTTGTGCAAGCATGTACCGTATTTATTCATGTATAGGGCGACCACTTTTCAAGAAATGTGAGCCATTACGGCCTCCCATGCCATATATTTCAGTAAAACTTTGCACCTTCACCTCGATTATGGCCTAGGGATCAACCTACATCGAAAAAATAAAGCACCTATTGATCTCCAGTCTTCATGCATTTGTCAGCAACGCTAAAAGATATTTGCTGTGAGATCGACATACCTTTTGACACTGCACCCGGGCTCGTCGGTTCCTCGTTTGGCACATCTGCGTCGAGCAGGTCGTCGAAGCTTGAGCTTTGCCCACCCCCTGTTGAACAGCCATGAGAACATTATAAAAATGTGAGACACAGTTTTACTAAATAACGGGAACCTGACGTGTGCGCTTTGTTAACGTTGTACACTAAAATTACTTGTTGCTGTAACTGATGAATACACGTTTAAATCCAATGGACAGTTACACTGAATCAGCATTGACAATGTGAAAAATAATTTCATGTACTGCAGACAACCCACGTAACTGACTCAGCTGAGTTCCAATTCAGGTTAAGTAATCGTCATGCCTTCGTAATCAACAAGCACGAATGCTAGTCGGAGCATATGCATTTCGTGAAAATACAGCTCAAGAAATGGTCAATACACAAATACCAAGTTGACAGAAACGAGCGCTGTCCGTTAATTTTGTTTTTTTGCGCAGTATTTCCACAAAATGCCTCCGTAATGCCGCCCGGCAAAAATAAACAAAGAAAGTGCATACATTTCACCCGTACCGATGCCGCTTGGCTTCCGTACAGGCGTAACAAACAACTTACTTAAGGCCATCTGAATTTTCAATGTTTACAGTATAAATTCTGCTCTGAATTGCGGATAAGCGCCCCGCACTAACGCAACAACCGCGGTGGCATGGAGCAAAGCCGCAGTGAGCGCCAAATGCCTCAACCATCGAGCGCCACTGTTATTCGTTCGTACAAGTTAAACACGCAGCCTGTTGGTGAATAACTGGTAATTAAAAAAGCGTAGAAAGACTGGACTGAGCTAGAAACGCACAGTACACCACGCGAATATTACTTCATCACACCTACGATTTCCGCATTCCGGCGGCAACGCTGTCAGGCAGTACTTCAACTGTTGGCGCGCTTTTCCCGACGAGCGGTCTCGTGGGTTCACTCGCGCCTATGCGCTCTAATACACTACTGCGAGGCTTACGCTTGCAAACAAAATAGCCTTGAACTTACCGTCAACGAGGGTGCTTAACAGTCGTTGTGCTGGCGATGCAGTGTTTTCGGAAGAGATCATTACAAACTGCGCACCTGTAGCAGCGTCGCTGAAGGCAGCCATCTTCTTTGTTGACGACCGGCGTGGCGGGGACGAATGCGGCGGCGCTAATATCGACGGCGTCGCGGAAGTTCCCTCTGCCACAACTTCCGCCCTGTCACCGCTCTCGAAAATGTCCAAGTGTTCGGCTGGCGCGCCGTGTCTCCGACTCGGACCAAGAGGAGCCTCCGGATCCAGCCGCTCCGGCTCGGAGGTCCGGAGCGCCCAGCCGAATATACCATTAGTAAGTATACTAGAGAGGAAACTGCGTCTCGTAAACCATGTCGACATGGGGGTTCATGGGAACACCCCCTTTATGGCTTGGGCTTGGCATGAAAATTGGATTCTTAAGGGGTTTTTGGGATTTGCTTTCTTCACTATGCATTAACACGTTTACGAGCTACAAGGAAGCCGAAATCCTCCCGTTTCTCTGGTAGCCGTGTTCAGTGAAACAGCAGGCAATGCGTGATCGCACCTGACATTGCTCATGCCGCAGTCGAAGGACGTATGACTGAGCGGGAATATGCCGCCGCGATATTTGTAGCCGACGAAAAGAAGAAACAAAACATACTTCGACGAAGACAATATACGGCAGATACGGGCGCTTGTATGAATTCTATCTTGCCATCGTGCACGACTGCTTAACGCCACGTTTTCTTTTTTTGTTGTTAAACTAGCTGGCGGTCGCCGTGCACCGGTTCACCACGAAGGCAACGTTTTCATAGGCACGCTCAAAAATCATTTGAAGCTCTTCAAACAACTTGTGATTTGAACTAATGGTAAAAGTAATAAAATCATAGTTTCTAATGAGTTACCCCCCAAATATTAACATTGTTCGTAACTACAACCTTGGCCTGCGGAATAGCAGGCACAACCGCTCCGGCAAAAATACGCTTTACTTCTTTTTTCTTTAGTTTTAAAAGAGCCTGTTTTTGTTTTCCGCTTACTTAATTGCACACTATTCTTCGTGTTTTTGTGGCACTTTTTGTGGCAGTGTTTTTGTGGCGGTCACTAAAACGTTCCAATCCAAGCCAATGATGAAACTAAGGCGAGCGCGATGTATAATGGCGGCCCATGACGACACAGATGACCTTGATGTGAGCCGCATAGACGCTAGCGCCAAATTCCTCTCTAGCGTATACTATAAGAAATTCTATGCTGCTCCCCTAAGGGAGCTATATACAGGAACTCTACCGACACTCGCCTGTGCAGGAACTCTACCGACAGGAACTCTATATACAGGAACTCTATATACAGGAACTCTACCGACACTCGTTGGCTGCTGCTTTGCCACCTGTGTATTTTTCGAATTGTTAGGGGAACACAAGTTCCCTCCAATAAAGTTGTTTTTCCTTAAAGACAGCTGCGTCGTCTTTGGCTACGTCACCATAGTCTCATGCTCAAAAATCAGAGATTTCTTGTTTGCGTTACACGACTTGGCGGGCAGGGTTACAAAATTTGGCAATTTCTCGCCAAATTGTTGAATTTTTGGAGCTCGTCGAGACGAGAACGTTAGTGCGGCGACATCACACGGCTATTTTTGGCTCCTTATAGATATGGTGAGTTTAAATATTTCCACGCCCTGTCCGACACCGTATATGTTCCATATAAGATGCCTAATTCTCGTTTCTGCCTGGGTGCTGCGGAAGGGATACGGCGCCAAAGAGATCTTTCTGGTAGCCTTTCATTCACTCCAGCCGCGCAGACGAAAGTGCAGGAAAATCAGAAAAAGATTCAGGAAGGCGGTCAAGATCTGGCAGAGTCAAGCATATATAGGGCCCAGCGAATTACATTCCACAGTGGGTGTTGATCTTTCCTTTCTGACCATGCTCCAAGGTCAGCGCTCCCATGAGGTTTCTTGGGTACACCTTTTTCTTCCTACATTTCACAATTTAGTGGTGATAAGGATCTTTCCTACCAGCCGTGTCTTCTAAAGTAGAAGCGCAAACGCATATTAGGTGCGGCTAAGCCCCATTTTCCCTTACACCGTCATTTAGGCAGCGTTGTCCAGCGCTGTAAATTTTTTCCTTGTGTAGACAATTTGTGCTTGTACTTGTAGTACTTTGTGCCCGCTGACAACCGAGCAACCATACAATTTAAAAGGCAGAGCCAGAAATATACGAACATGCTTGTACAAAATGTTTCAGCTTGAATATGTCTGCGCCAAACAGCCACACTAAACTATTTCATTCAAAAATAAAGTGACATCGCGTTATTTGTAACGCTGACACGAATTAAATAACGTGCTGGCACCAAGTTCAATGTTTCAGGTGAAATAACCAGCCGTACAAAGTGTTAAGAGCGTCCTCTAATTTCGAAATCTTCACAATCGCAGACTTAGAACGACGCACTTATGTCGTCCACTGTTTCTGCTGGCCAGAGCAACGCGTGTGGACACTTCACTCTGCTCCAACTCGAGCAAACTCTGTACCAAGTGGAAATGCCGAACTGGGCATCCTGCTGTAATGTGATTATTGAGTGTTGAACATATCATTTTCTAAAAAAAAACATTTAGTATTCACCATCTTAAAGCACCAAGCACCGACTGCACCTGGGTTTTATGCTGGATGTGGATTCAATCATGATGGCTGTGACAAAAACACTAATAAACAGATGCTTCGAGTCATGAAGCCTTGACATATTTTAACAGCGCAGTTTTCGTAAGTCTGCTCTAGATCGTGCATCACGTAGGCGGCTTCGAAGAAACTGGTTCCCCGACCCACTAATAGAGGGTGCAGTGGTCTTGGAGGGGCGGGTTCCTCCTCCTCCCGCTAAGGGAGAACGAGCGCCCGAGTGCGTTCTCGGGCGAGCGCACGTTGTCGTTCGAGCCGAAACAAGAGTCCCGATGTTTTAGCAGATTTCCCACTGGGTGGAGCTGCGTAATTTTGTTCTTTTCCAGGTCACATAATAGATATAGAAGCCCTTAGTTTGGTAATATAACTTCTACATCGGAGGGCTTTTATTAGGACCACTTTTTCTCAAATAATATGTAATCTTTGTCCAATTTCTAAAAAAATTCCCCGCATTTCCCCGAGGGGAAGAATGTGAAAGTGCGAATGCACGAGTTGAATTTGCGCGGTTCGGTAATGTTCGCGAAAGAGAGATCACACACACACACACAACTACAAAGAAAGAAAGATGCATTTATTCACAGACACCTATTAGTGTTGTCGTTGTACTTGATTGCTAGAGCGGATCTCAGCTTTGAAATTTCGTGTCAGTACTCCTTTAAGCGGGTGCATTAGCCCTTCACACGCCCGATTCTTGGCCAATCCCCCACGTGGGTATGTGCCATGTCAGCGGCCAGGCAGCGTGCGCCCATCTCCCCCCGTTGCCAAGGAAGACGAGGAGATTCCTGGCCAATCCCCCACGTGGGTATGTGCCATGTCAGCGGCCAGGCTGCGCGCGCCCATCTCCACGTGCGCGGACATCGCCGGTGGACGCAGGTTCAGGGTCGCTTAAGAAGTGCATTCGCACTTAAAAAACTGCAGTATAAAATTACCGGAAACTGTACCTGCCACAACGAATGCACTACAATGCCGACGTAAGTTTCAGGAGCTGCTTCAATTACCGATCGCTATAAATGGTGAGTCATGAATAAAACAAACCAATAAAAGCATTGACGAAAGTAAAACGAAAAAAAAAAATCCCGCGCCTTCCCGCGAGGGGAACACGAGTAAATGCAGAGCATTGGGGGTCGTTAACGCTGCGTGAAGTCGCGTTAGGGTGGGTAGTTGGGTCGTAGTTGCCTTGGTGTTGGTTTGGGGTAGAGAGAGGAGAGTAAAGCCGCGTTAAGGTGGAGCGAGCGTCAACCAAGGAAGGAAGGAGCAACGCAGTGACTGAAGCACGAGCGACCGCTAGCCGCTTTGTTTTTGCAGCGCGCGCAGTTGAGGGAGAGCAGTACGGGGGGGGGGGGGGGGGGGGAGAGCGCGCATGCGCAAGCAGCGCGCGCCCTTTCACGCCCCACCGCGGTGCTATCACGCGCCTGTTACGCCGAGACCGCGACGGAGCGAATGGGCTGACTACGACGCATGCGCGCGCCAGCTGCTGTTGAGAGAGAGGAGGGAAGGAGGAGAGGCGCACCTGCTGCGGACGCGGAGCTGTTGACGCCGTCCGACGCAGGAAGAGGCGAGGCTAAGAAATGCTCTGCATTTAAAAACATGAATCTAATCACGCATTTCGGTTTTTGACCGGACACTAGCCTAGGGCTATCGGATCAAATACTTCTTGCATTACTCCCACAAACACTCAATAAAGTTGCCTTATGATGATGATGATGATGATGATTAATATTACAGTCCTTTGGTAAACGATTTCCTAACTTCAAACGTGTAACAAGAAAAGTAAAGAAAATAGTTTCATGCAACACTTGTATCACTAACCTCTAACCATGTCGGTAATCACGTTTACTCGCTTCACCAGTGGTATTGGATGCGTGTAACTGATTTTGTTGCCCATCAGTATCAAAAGTTGGCCTTTGACATTCCCATTCCTTGCGATTTTTATTCGTGCAAACTCGATTCCATAACGCGTGCAAGTGGTGGTGGTAGCACGACCATCAATTAACTGAAGTGTGATTAAACACGAATTCCCGCGCCAGACGGGTGCTACTAGCGCCCGAGCACGCACTGCAAGCGTAGCCGCTGCTCGCCGCAACAGCAAGGTAAATATAACTGGTAGCGAAGCTTCCATAGAAGCCCATACGTTCAGAAAATGGCGGCTCTTAAGCTGCTCATGGGGCTTAGCGCCATCTGTGTGAGGAGGGAACACTTCCGGCGGAACAAAAAATAAACAGGATGTGACGCAAGATCCGGTCAGAAAGTGACGTCATTTTGGTGGCATTAGCGGGAATATTTGACTTCAAAATAGCCTTAGCAGGACTCTGATCGCTGAGGGCTCATGTCATTGCCATCTGACGCAAGTTGGCGAGCCCTTGGCGTGCGTGCTTCAAGTCAACGCCAGCTTATACTCGTGACTAGAGAAACGCACTTTAGCATACTGTCGTACGATTCGCCTCGGTGTTTATAAAAGCATCTTGCATCTTCTCTGAACCTTTATTCTGTATTCATGCCTTCCACTGCTGTATAAAAGCAATCAGTTGTTTATTTTGATTGCAGCGGGTGGCAAACGTACACCGCCCCCCCCCCCCCCCCCCGACCGGAATTTTTTTCTGCCTTGGGATACAGAGCCCAAAATGACACTTGACCACTCTCCCCGGCCCCCCTTTTATATAAAAAACGTGCCCACTCCTTACCCCGATACCAATTTCTACCAACGCCACTGCTAAGTTTAATTGCGTCGCACATACGCAGGTAGGCGTGCGTGCCTTAAGTATAGATCAAGGTTATATAATGCTTGCTCAGTTTGTGTACTTCTGTTCTAAGAGAAGAAATAACGCAAAGTCATGCTATAATCAAGACATTTGAATTTTATTCCAAGATGAACATAAAACAAATTTACCACACTGCACAAAATGAGCACGTATACAATAAGTACAAAATATTCGTGGGCACTACATGCATTATGATTTTCCTTACGCGCCGAAAAATTTACTTTACCCGTAACACATAGCATTATGAGCAATGAAAGCGTCAACAGCAGAACTACTTCGAAACAAGAGAAAAGAACTAGGCACTGCATCTTGACGTAGAAAACCGGTCCGCAGGAATGCCGATTCACGAAAGTGCAGCGAGCACACTGCAGCTGTCCCGGCGTCTTATCAAGTAGACAAGGGTTTCTACAGAAGTTCACTCAGCATTCACGACTGCAATTTCCTGGTTGCATTATTAGGCAAGTGTCGCAACAGATAAGTAAAAAGAAGAAAAATTGATCAATGCAAACGAAAGCGACGGCAGTATGTAAAAGCACATAGCAGGAAAGATCTGGCAGCAGCGCAGCACGGAGCAGCACAACACAGTACTGCGATGGAAATAATACCTGCGCATACAAGTGCGGGAAGCAACGAGCACTACAAGCGTTGCAATGCAATAGAGAAGACACTGAGATAGACAATTAAAGCGACTCGTTTAAATTCGAGTGGTACTACGCCGAGAAGTCCTAGAGTAATTGACACAACTTGCTCTGAGCCAGCCTGAGGTGAAATCAAGAGATAACTGTGACATAACAAAGCTTTAGACCCATTTTTTTCGAAGCACCACCACGTCCCCTTACACAACCCCCGTGCACATATTAACAGTACAATAGTTTCGCGTTACCTGTGGAAATGAGAGGAAAATGGTGCAGTAAAACGCCAGGTGTACGGGAGTTGCTGTTGCAACTTGTACAGCACATCGTTTCCGTAGGTACCGACGAAAGCACTCCGCTCCAACCGTTGGCAGCATCGTCCCGTAGTTCACCGTGCCTGCCGGGCACGGTACTACACGTGTTCACCGACGATACAACGCACCTCGCAACTCCACGCACAGCAAAAATTAAGTGCACACCAAATTAACAAGGAAAAACGAATGCAAATGCGCACCACCAAAACACGCGAGGGGCGTTTCCTAGCAGACGAACTTTAGGAGCGCCTTTCCGATCATTACAAGGACTGCATCACAAAGCAATGACATGTGCCATTCTTCAGAGGGCGCTACAAAAAAGGTTTTTGAGAATGAACGGCATTTTCATAAATTATTTATACACTGTGCCTAAATAAATGTGATTCAGAAATAAATATAGTTCGTAAAATACAATTGTTGTTTTGTTGTTGAACAAAACTTGGTTTTTTGTTACTAGTGTTTGTTCCCTCCTCACCTAGTCGCGCTTCAATCGCCACTCCCATAAGCCCCCATGCTGATGTCGCTGGCAATAGGTTCTGAACCGCTTTTTGCCCGAACCTTCGCTACCATTTATATTTACCTTGGCAACAGTGCGTAAAAGCGCCCCTAGCGGCCGGGCGAGAAACGAGACTCGGCGCAAGCGCTTCCATAGAGCGCCGCTGGCTGAGCAGGTCCGATGTAAAGTTGGTCGTGGGTGGTAGCCATCACATCCGTCGAGACAGAAGAAGCTGACGAGAAATTCTTCGACTTGCGGTCTCTATGGCAACGTCTCCAGCGTTGTGAACGCAGCTCTGTTTACACCCTGTCTCCACTCTGCCCTTCGGTTCTCTTCCATTCCTCCCTTCGCTGACAGAAAGATCCGAAAATGAACAGAGCATCGCAGGAATTAGGCGGACATGCACAATCTATTTCTCAAGCAATAAAAACCTCCTCATCTAAATTCTTTAATGCATCGAGGACTTCCTATATTAACGAGCTGTTGACCCAACTGTCAAGAGCATGATTGCGGGCTTCAGTTTTCCTCTTGCTTAAGTGCACTTACTAACGACGCATACGCAGAAAGAAAGAAGTCACAATTACTAATTCGCTTACCACAACTAACTGCCCAGTGTACTCCTGCTGGGGACCACCAAACAAAAGCGTTCTCGCCGGACATAGTTGTCGAACTCCGCTTCCTGGAGCGTGAACTTCTGCAAACAAATTCCAGCATAAATCTCGGCGCAGTGTCTGGACGAGACGCTTCAGCTCACAGAATCGCAAGCTCCCTTTAAACTTATCTCCTCCGCTATGGGAATCCCTTTCATGTCGTTTCATTATTTCTTGGTGCTCGTAACTACAAACTCAGATGGCATTTTTTGCCAGACAGCTTTTGTGCGATTGCTCGAAAATTCCTAATGCCCCGCCATGACGGGAGAGCGCTCCAGTATTGTCGCACTGCTCTCAAGTGGGCTAACTAAAAAGTGAACCCGAATTACAGATATAGGCGAAATACAAAATCAGCAGTGGAGCTGGCGGATTAAGGAGTTATACTGCTAGCGGCAGAAACTTTGTCGTGTTTAAAAGTCATTCCTAGTAAAACAAGCAGATACGCTGCCACATTTTTACGTGGAATTACTGTTCCTTTTGAATGCTTCTCTGGAATCACGGTGATACACTGCCGCGCAGCACGGATGACAACAACTATACCGGCATTTTTGTACTCGACGGCTAACGCGGAGTGTTCCTTACGGCACTTCTCCGTTTCACAAGTCTTACGTGGTGTCATTGGGGGGACATGTTTTTATTGTATTTTTGCTGTTTTTGTTAATTGATGGTGGTGCTTGAGGAAATGGATCCTTGTGAATTCTATTCCTGATTCCCAATTCGTTTTTTTTTTATTTTTGCCAGAAGACCTGGACGGTGCTGTGCAAGATGGACGCGCGGGGTTTTGTTATTTCATTTTCACATTTTTTCAGGTGTATTTTTTTTTTGTTTTTGTTATTCACCTGAGAATGGCGATTTAGGTGGACAACCTCAATTTTTGAATTTTCATACTGCACTTTGCTTAACTACTTAGCGCAAATGTGTTGCTGAGGAAACATTTTGCACTCAATATATGAAGTGTGACAAGAAAGTATAATACCCTCAGGGCGATCCCTACTATCCGAGCGGAGGACTGTACACCGACTCCGTTGCAAGTGTCTGCTCCACTGCTAGCCAGAATAATTACCAGCGCACCGCGTAACGCGTTTTAATTTAACTATACTCAAGGTACCAATCATCCACGTTTATACTATCCTAGCTATTGCATGTTTAAACTGGAATAAATATACATTCTTTTACGGGTGTAAGGTCTCACGTTTGCGGTGGAGCATACGCCGAGCGATGCTAATGCACAAAAAATTGACCGCATATATGCTCACTTCGCTTCAAACGTCGTCGAAAGATGACAGTCTTGTGCGACCACTGCTACATAAATGCCTCTCTTCTCTCCCAGGCCCATCTGTCACTGTTTTCCACCACCATCTCTCTCCCCCCACGATAAACAGGGTGGAGTTTTGCTCCAGTCAATTCAATTTTGCCGCTTTCCACTGCACGCGTGCTCTCTATGGGAACCTTTTTTACGGTGAGATTTATTAAAATACCAGCGTGAAGCAACAGCGATGGTCGCTAGCGCTTTTTGAATTTTTGGATTAAAACATCGTTTTCAACGCGTATTTTTTTTCGATCCCAAAAATCAAGCAGCCAGGTATAATTAAAAGAACACGGCAAATACCATTTATGTATTATTGTTTCGCCTCAAATATGTCTAATGTTTTCTTTTTGCTCAAGAATGTCGACAAGTATGAAGTTTGATTCTATATTTAGTGGTTTGGAAAAGTTTAGCCTATTTAAAACTCTCGTTCAAGAAGTCTTTTAACTTTTATCCGGAAGCTCAATCGAATGTCACCGACAGACAGACAGACAGACAGACAGACAGACAGACAGACAGACAGACAGACAGACAGACAGACAGACAGACAGACAGACAAATTTTTGGGTTTAAGTAGCCCAAGAAAGACTTCCGTTTTCCAAAGCGTCCCTGCCTCAAAACCCCAACCAAGGCAATTCCCCCAGCGCCTGCAAAACATGGTTTTAACGCGAAAGCTTTCTTATAGTGCTTTCCATTGGGTGAACAGGAGCACTTCTAACTGCACCCAAACTGCTCTCGCGAGTTCTGGCGTCTTCCAGTGATCGCGCCGAGAGCAGCCAAGAGCAGTTCTCGGTGCTCCGTCGCCAGCGGCGGAGTAACAGGGAACGCCAAGGAAGTCACATGACCTCTTTTACGTCATTTCTGGTTTTATCCCCGGGTGGCGGAGGAAAAATGGCGGAATCCAGCAGCCGCGGTAGCCGCTCAGTGCGTACGGCAGCAGCTAAGCGTGGCCGACTGGACGATGCTGCTACTTTTAGATGATGAAAGCACCACAGATTCAAGCGCAAACTCATCATCGGACAGCAGCAGCAGCAGCGACGACGACGACGATTTGACATTGCGTGAGTTTATGTTCGAGCACCTGTTCACCCCGCCGGAGCAGCGACCGAAGGTAAAGTCGTATCTGGAAAAGACGGCGGATGCTGTTATCGTTCGCAGCTAATTTTAGGGAGGTACGATAGTGACCCTATCATGGACATGAACATCCGCTCGGCTTCTTCATTCGTCGCAATGCGGAAGGCAGACACAAAACCACCGGCACGTATTTGGCAAAACTGGCGAGGAACAACGTGCGGAAAACACGAGCGCGCGAAATGCTCCGGGAAGCGAGAGCGGGAAAAGTTTGGTCGCACGACTCTTGACATCCCGCCCTCCCCCTCTTTTCACTGCTCCCGGAGCAGCGCGAATGTTTCATTCGCGGAACGAAAGCACACGTCCCCGTTACTCCCGTGTGCTGCTCTGGCTGCTCGCTCCACTTGCTCCTGTTCTCCCAATGGAATTCGCCATTAGTGGGCCCGATGTAGTCCTGTCAAGAAAACAATGCATTCTCTCATAGACCGGTTGGTCGACGTAAAGTTTCCTGGTAAGATCTCTGGAGACACAGCGCGTGCATGAAACCGCGGTTCAATCGGGTCAAAACGATTACTTGAAAGTGCGAAAGAACAACGGTTCTAGACAAGACAACACACGCATCGATCATGAAGGAGGAATACAACAGCATACCTTAAAGTCAGAGACCACGCATCAGTATACATTTAGATCGCTCGTAGATGCGTTCACTTAGTGCGCGAATAATCGTCGCACGGGTTCGCTCTTCATTTGCTATTTGGGGATTGAAGGCTTCACGATCGATTGGACGCACTTTCCGCGAAGGTTGGACGCACTTTCAGCGAAGGTTTTGACGCACTTTTCGCGCGGTTTGGTGCCAGCGCGGTTTCGCGCTTCTCTGAACTTCTTTGAGGAAGGGATGGTGAAGTTTTGCGTGCGGCGCCACCATCATGCATGCTCAATTAATCGGTCTCAATGTGCCACGCTATCAACACAAGTGATGGGTTGTACGCGGTAGCCAGCAGACCTGCACTGAAGTGGGAAAGGGTGCGCTCGCGCAATGTCCCCTTCTCTACAGCAGGTACTCTTCCGTCGGACAGCGGCGCAGTGCAGTTTATTCGCTGGTGGCACATCGGATTGAATTCTCCGGTGGAGTGCGCACGCGTACAGCTGGAAATCAAATAAGCCAGGGCGCGTGAGGGGTTGCAAAACCCAACACTGCACAGTTGAGACGCAGCATTTTAGCCGTCGGGACTTAGCAGTGCGTGTGCGCGTTTTTGTAGGCTTGCCGCCACGCCACTCTCTTTGCTTGCAGGGTAAAGGCTGAGTACATGCGGCTTTAGGCGCTGGTGCTCGCTTTTTTCATTACTGTTCACCTGAAGAGCGCAGTTACGCCGGTCCCGGCAGGCTAACCGTTTGGTGCTTTATTTTCCCTTATTAGACGGGTAACGCATTGCCGGGAGATCTTTTATTTGTTTTTAACATTGTAGTGTTCACCGCTGCTGAAATATGGCGTTGTTAGCGTATACGACGTCCGGCCAGTTGCGGTTTTCACTTCGGCTTGACAAAGCAAATTGCTTTGCGAGATCGTGATAATACCTGACATTTGCGTCGTTCCTCTCACAAGAGAGAGAGAGGTAGAGCGTCTCTGTGTGTGTCCGGCAACCAAGCAGAGCACGTCGCTAATGAGGCCAGGAATAGTAAGAGCAAGAATCAAAACCCAGAAAGGCTAGCGATTAAGGCACCGTCTGACACGGTGAATAAAGAAAGAAACCTTAGCACCAAACGCTGCATGTAATTAGCTTGTATGCAGCAAACGAGTAGTATTAGGGTTAGCAAGCATGAAAAGAGGCGCAAGCACAGTGAGGTGTCTCGGCATCACAAGTGCGTCGTTAGAGGCCGCGGGGATGTTTTTCGCCACCGTTGGCATGCCCCGCCTTATTAATGCGCCAGCGCCTTTGCCCCGTAGCTGAGCCGCCAAAAGTGCAATGGATGTGTTTTCAGGAAAATGCTCAGTGGCTCAAGTTCACATAATTACCCGTTATGGTGGTATAAATTTGTTTATTTAAAATTAAATAATAATAGCTACAGTAGATAGTAAAGAGTAATAGTAAAGCGTAAAAATAAACAAAATAATCTAACAAACTCTATTAAGTCCCTCCAATCTAATGCGCTGCTCCCACGATAAAGACAAAAATGGCTGCACTTTGGATATGCAAAGAAAAAGCTTGGCCTGGTCTGGTTGAGTCTTGGTTGCGCTTGGTTAACCTTTGATGTAGCTGTATTGCCGACCACCACGGCTCAAAGCCGTTTGGTCCCGTGCAACGCAATCATAAGGAGGCACGGCCTTGCTTTCATTCACGGCGAACGCGGCGTTCCTCTTTCACGGCGAACGAGGCGCAAGACGAGTCACGTAGCCAGAGACGACCCAGCGGTGCATGCGTGGGACGTTGCGGGGGTGGTCGGCTGCCGATCAGCTGATCGGCCGCAACCGCCGCTCCCGCGGCCGCTCATGGTTGATCAGAACGAAAACAGGGCATTGAGCGCAGCGCCGAAAGCGGGCCCGGCGAATCATGCAATGCGCTTCGAGGGGTGTGTCGCAGGGTGTGTGTCTCCGGTCAAAAGGTGAACTTGCGCATCCGCGACGAAACAACTGGACGAAAGCAGCAAAGCTTTGCTTTGAAAATAAAATACCGAAGCCAGCTAGGTGGCTTTACGCGCCAACTCGTCACGAGTTCTGTGATATGTGCCTTCATGATGGACTCAGGGTTAACTTGCGCCGAAATATCAGCCCTCAGGTGTTGTCTTTTCCCACCTCCATTCGAAAACCTGTCGCTGCCTCTGGGATCAAACCCGCTTCCTTGTGCTCAGCAACGCAATGAGAATACCGAAGCACCCACCGCGGTGGCTCATTGGCTAAGGCGTTGCGCGGCTGACCACGAGGTCGCGGGTTCGATTCCCGGCCGCGGCGGCCGCTTTTCTGATGGAGGCGAAAAGCAAAAACGCCCGTGTGTACGAGATTTCGGCGCGCGTTAAAGACCCCAGGTGGTCAAAATTAAACCTGAGCCCTCCACTACGGTGCGCCTCATAGCCTGCGTTGCGTCGGCGCGTTAAACCCTACAATCAATCAACCAATCGAGAATACCGAAGCAAAAACAAACATTAAATAGCCAAGTATCACCAACCGTGTATCTCCTTGTATCGGCACAGATTTGAGTATTTGGCACTTTAAGAAATTCTATGGTCGTAGTGCTCCAAATGTTGATCATCTGTCAGAAAGCAAAAAAATACGAAAAGCTACAAAAAGAACTGATAAAATCCCACAGATCAAATCCAGCGCCATTGGCGTATAGGAAACACCGAAAAAGCGAACATAAGAAAAAATCCGCCAAAAAGCAACCCACACTTTAATACCTCACATTTAGCCAACAAAATTCATAATTCGCAAATTTAAGATATTTCATGGTTATAGTAGCCTATATGTACAAAATGGGTGAAAACTCCTCAGGCTCGAATTTAAAGGGACCCTGCAACACTCTTTGAGCAGTGCAAGTAAACCTGCGCGACGTTTAGATTACACTGCCAGGAATACCTGAGCCAAATATTACACGTGCGCGTGAAGCGGTGAGCGCGCAAATCGATGTGGAAGACGCGGAAAAACAAACCTCTCTCTCTTCAGTTGTCCTCATTATGCATGGCCTAAGGGACGTCACATAGGCCATGGCTGCCCGATCGGCTGTCACTGGTCAACTTCGCGGGTAGATTCTCCCATTTCCGTCGTCGTCATCGCTGTGTACGAACCTCTTCTATGCCTGAACCTGTAGGCACAGTTTTGCCGTTTATTTTGTGTTTTGAGTGCGCGCGGAGTTTGAGTGATGAGCTCAATACTTCCCTTTCAACGGGACCACTCGACTACAAACGTTTATTGCTTCAAAAACGCCCTACCAGCCCGAGCGCGCACTACCGAGCAGGCACCCATGCCTGCTTTTTTGTGGCACCAGACCGGAAATAGGCCCCTCCGCGTTGCGGAGAAAAGGAGAAAACTACCCGGCATGTGCTATATCGAAGGCCGCCGAAGAGAACGCCGCGAGCCGCCCCTCTCTCCGGGAGAGAGCGCGCAGCTTTCGTCGCCTTGTCCGCGTTCGAGTTGAGAGGGAACGATTATGCGCGATTTCTCATCGCGCGTAGTTTCGTTAATTGTGAACGGATTTTCATAATTCTTGCGGGAGGAGATTTCTGGGACAATAAACTTTATCCCAAAATACAGTACTAGTAGTCGATGGCAAGTGTTGCAGGGTCCCTTTAAGTCATTTTTTCAGAGGGACACGTTTCTCGCGTTATGTGAATATCCCCATCCACTGTGATTGTCCTCTCGCTACAGAATATATATAGAAAAGACACTATGCACTTGTCGCTATTTTCAATTCGGAAGGTTGGAAAAAGGAGGTACAGTCCTGCGAGGACTGTACCCCCGACTAAATATAGTTACTTCCGAACATTCCCCGGGACGAGGTATGAATTTGGCGCTCAACTACTTTCTAGAGGAGTGAAGCAGAATATGATGACGA